>NW_017305244.1:88465-106871 GCF_001594115.1 Trachymyrmex septentrionalis
CCAAGCCAGGATTGACGATCAGGAAGGTTTTGCTGTGTGTTTGGTGGGATTGGCAGGGAATCATCTACTATGAGCTGCTCCCCTACGGCCAAACTCTTAATTCGGACCTGTACTGTCAACAATTGGACCGTCTGAAAGAAGCAATCGCCCAGAAACGGCCAGCTTTGGCCAATAGGAGAGGAATTGTGTTCCATCAAGACAACGCTAGACCACACACATCGATAGTGACTCGCCAGAAGCTCCGGGAGTTTGGTTGGGAGGTTCTTATGCATCCACCTTATAGTCCGGACCTGGCACCTGTTCCTGTCTATGGCGAATAATTTTGCTGGTGAAAAATTCGCCTGAAGAGAAGCTTGTGAAAATCGACTGTCCCAGTTTTTTGCCAATAGGGACGAGGGTTTCTATGAGAGAGGCATAATGAAATTACCTTCAAAATGGCAACAAGTTATCGAACAAAACGTGCATATTTGATCTAAATCGGATCATTCTAACTATGCTAAATAAAGCCTTCAATTTAATGCAAAAATAATAGATTTCTTTTTACTACACCTTATATTTCAACGAATTCCAGATCTCCACGAAAGAAAAGAGTCGTGCGAGTCCGCTGGACGTAACACCCCCAGTCTCAGACAAATGTTGGGGCATGCTGACGCAACATTTGCAGGCCAGAAATGTGGACTCTTTTCTTTGAAACTTGCACTTAAAGAATACATATTTAAGATTTTGTTTTCTATTTTTTTTTCTCTTCTTAAATGTGCATTCCTTGATTAAAGAAAGAGGAGAGAAGGTGTGCTTCAAAATTTGCCTTCCTTTTTCCCTCGTCCTTCTTGTTAACATTGATAATTGCATTTTGATGCAATGCTATAATATATTAGATTAGTCTATATGGTATAAGAGGTGAAATAACGATATATAGATATTTATATATATCTTTGAACTTGGAGGATGTCTGTTTATATCTACGATAATGTGGTTGTAATGTGATACGCTGCAGTATGCAGTTTCTTGAGAAGCATCCTTCTTGCTGGAAAAGAAAAGAAGCAGGAAAGAGAAAGATAAGGCGATCTCCAAAACCCCTTTCTTATTTCTTTTGTGCTCCTTTGTTTTTATATAATAGTTTATTAACGCAGATAAGGTGTGAATATACGAGTATATATATATATATATATACACGGGTAATAATAATAAACTAAAACAGTAGGTATTGTTTTACTTGACGAGTATGCGGGGTAAATGTATACTCGTATATGCATAAGCTCTTTTATTATTAATATTTATACTTCTGTTATAAATATATTGTATATATATATTTTTTTGTTTAACGAAGGATTTTACTCGAAAATTGCCGGATAAGGAATGTACGGAGAGGGGGGGGTGGGGAGATTTGTAAGCTACTCAAGTGTCATGCGGGGTTTCTTTGCGTTAGGCCCCAGTGTGATGGCTACTTATATCCGTCGTGAGTGCGCCCTATGGCGGACCGTAACTCTGATCCCTGACCTTAACTGCAGGCCTAGTATTTGTCACAGAAAAGGCAGTTCGCTGGACCATGTGCGAAGTCTCTTGAGGCTTCGTCGAGTGAACGTCGAATAAACAAACTCGCAGCTTATCATGTATCGGTACGTTACTGTACCTTACTTATTATTTTGTGGTGGACACTACAGCATTGTCGAGGTATCAGTAGCACCAGAGCTACAAGTACAAGAAAGGTATTGGAGATTTTTTCTTTTTTTTTTCTTTTCCCCTTCTCCCTTTTTTTCAAAGGCGGCCTTTTTAAGTGGGTTCATTGCTAAATTTCTAAAACAATCTAGATTATTAGTTACTTAATTATACATGGTTGGAAAGTATTAAGACATATATATATATATATACAATATATTTCTTCCCCTCTCTTTTTTTAATATTATTATTAGGTGTACAAGTATGAAATGCGGATTTGAGAAAACAGATGGTACATCAATGCAGTGTGTGGTATAAAGATTTGACTGTTATGCCATTTTGAAGTGCCATCAACAAGTGTTAGACGCGCACGAGTGATAAATTGAAAAAGTGGTTGCATAGTGTTATGTTGCTGTGTTCGATATGTCGAAATTTATACCAAACAAAGAGCATTCGCGGACAGCATTAATTTTTTGTTTTCATTTGAAGAAAACTGCTGCTGAATCATACCGATTACTTCGAGAAGCTTATGGTGAACATGCTCCATCGCAAGATACGTGTGAACGATGGTTTCGGCGCTTTAAAAGTAGTGGACTTCGATGTTGCAGACAAAAGAAAACCGCCAAAAAGGTACGAAGATGTGGAATTGCAAGCATTGTTGGACGAAGATGATTCACAAACACAAAAATAACTTGCAGAGTAATTGAGTTAGTCAACAAGCTGTTTCCAATCGCCTATGAGAGATGGGAAAGATTCAGAAGACCGGAAGATGGGTACCGCATGAGTTGGACGGCAGGCAGATGGAGAGGCGCAAAAACACATGTGAAATTTTGCTTGCACGATACAAAAGGAAGTCGTTTTTGCATCGTATCGTTAGTGGGGATGAAAAGTGGATTTATTTTGAGAATCCCAAGCGCAAAAAATCATGGGTAGACCCAGGCGCACCATCCACATCGACCGCAAGACCGAATCGCTTTGGCAGAAAGACGATGCTCTGTGTTTGGTGGGACCAGAAGGGTGTGGTCTATTATGAGCTGTTAAAACCTGGTGAAACGGTTAATGCTGGACGCTACCAACAACAATTGATCGATTTGACCGTTCGCTGCTTGAAAAAAGACCAAAATACCAAAAGAGACAACACAAAGTTATTTTTCTTCATGACAATGCTCCATCATATACGGCAAACCGACACGTTGGAAGCACTCAGCTGGGAAGTTCTACCCCATGCGGCTTACTCACCAGACTTGGCTCCTTCCGATTACCACTTGTTTGCATCGATGGATCACGCACTTGCTGAGCAGCGTTTTGGTTCGTACGAAGATGTGAAAAAATGGCTCTATGAATGGTTCGCGACAAAGGGGGAAGATTTTTACTGGCGTGGTATCCACAAATTGCCCGAAAGTTGGAAAAAATGTGTAACTAGCAATGGAGCATACTTTGAATAAAGCTCTTTTTATCATTCTTCCGAATTTAACGTGTTTTTTTTAATCCGCATTTCATACTTGTACCCTATATATATATTTTTATTTTTATTTATTTTATTTATTGTATATTTTTGTTTTTTTTTATAAATAAAAATTAAAAATAAATTTTATTTTATTTTTTATTAGTCCCGCATATCCGTCAAGAATATAATGTTGATTTAAAGATGCAATTTGTCTAATAATATAAAAATGAAAAAAAAGGATAGATAAAAGGTTCACATAAAGCTATAAATCTATGTTGGTATATGTAGACGTTACAATTATAACTGTGATAATGTAATGAAGACAAAGGGAATTCTATATAATAATAGTATATGTGTGGGGATCTATAATATAAGGTATAGAGAATATATAAAGTGTCTTAATATAATCATCATCAAGAATGAAGATGTAGACTTATGTTATTACTGGATATTGCCGGGTATTGCTACTATCTTCGCATCAGTGCTGAGCGCATCCCATGGCAATGAGCAGATCTTGCAGGCTGCTCGTTTCATCTTCGCTTTCACATTTCAATTCAAGCGTAATGACAGCACCATAAGTTTCTACGGGCTCGAGGATCCGCATCTATCCTTCTCTCCTTCCTAGCAGAGTCTTAGTGAGACTGCCCTACTCTTCCGGGATCATCTGGGTCTTAATCCGACGGAGCCAAGGTGGGCAAGCCCGCAAGGGATAGCTTGCCAATTCATCTCCCGAAAGCGATCCTCCAACATGTACATATCGGTGATCGGGCGTCGGATGACACGACCCCACTCTCTTAATGCTACTAAGACCATATCTCTTCGAGGCTCATTACCACCCTCCGTTGTCAAGTTTTTCTTTTGCATGCCGCGTATTCGTCTGGTAACACGCGGTCAGGGTTGTGAATCAGCTCCCGCCTCTTTCATACCATCCGGCGCGTGAGATTAAGAAATTCTTTGAGATCTTCTCGGGCGTGGTAAAGTTGGATCACAAGAGGGTGGGTGAGTCCATCTTCTGATTCTTACGTGTAAAGACCCGTAGCTTAGATCTTAGGTGTTGATATCCCTGATTTCCATTTCCTACAAATTAATAATACAGATTTTTTTCTGCTTACGAGTGTTAGAATGGGTGGATGCATGACGTAGCTTGAAAATTTCCTTTAAAAGTTATGTCGACATGGCATAGCATACGGTTTAAGTGATTAAACCTGCATGGCGTAACATGCGAGCTGACATGTCATAGCATTCGGTTATATATTATAATAGGGAGATAGGACACAAGTGTTTCAACTCCTGAGCTCCAAAGTGTAAGCCGTCGTTTCCGTAATGGAGAGAAGGGGATAGATTCGTTCCTTCATTTCTATGAGAAGTAAAGTCTCTCCACATTCATTGTTCTCGGGCGCATCGGGTGCTGGAGCGCTGGGGTTTCCGTTTTTAGGCCTATCTTTTCCTAAGTGTAATAGGAGCTGGGTAAGCGAATCCCATATGGCTCCTAACAGGTACATTGACCATCCGTATACTGTGTGTAAGGCGTATCCATATACGAATGTGTCAAGAAATAATTTGATAAGTTTGCCGATCAAATATATCCCTATCAATTCAACGCTAATATTGCGGAATATCAAAAATTTGTTCCAAAACTTTGTCCATGCGGAGATTGCGATTCTCTCTATTGATGCTTCGTCAATGAGATTTGAGAGTGACTCTCCATTAAGTACGGTTGATTGTCCCAAAATGTCTCTTGCTATAGTATTGAGAATTGCTGGTCGCTCTGCAGGAAACATTATATGGTCTTTAAGTTCCTCTAAGTCGGATTAAGAGTATATACCACTGATTGCCAATGCTCCTGGGCTGACATATTTCCATGACGGTTTTGTATAAGGTTTCATTACAGTGGGCGGTACTGTCTCTACAGGTTTAGGTCATTTTGTACCATGCATTTCCTAAGAGATACATGGTGGGCACGAATGAATTACAAGTGATCTGAGTTCCATGTCGTATCAATATGTGCGTTTGCGAAGTTAGTAAGTATGTTTCCTCGAAGTACTGGAAGTTGTTCATAGCACTCGAAAGTCCGAGCTAACGTTACCTCGACTGGTACACATTTTACAATGTGAATTACCTCTCCGATCAAAACTGCCATGTATCTAAGTCCTTTTATAAAGTGATATGCAAAAACGTAAGATGATCTAGCGGCTATTGCTAATGAATTTTGCATCATCTGGTACTCGAGTTGACATTGCTGTAGTAATATATTTCTATATAGCTGGTTTATCTGAGTACGTATATGCCTCTCCACGTATACGAATTTCGAATTTATGTATGAAAAAGTATTATGTAAAAAGGTCGAGGTTTACTTATACAAAACCAGATATTTTAGACTTTGGCTCCTGGTGAGGTCTCAAAAATTATTAATTTAGGATATTCGATTCTGATGAGTGTATGTCCACAAACGGAATATTTTCCGAGTGCTTGTCAAAGAAAAAAATCATGTTCGTTGTGGTTAACAAGTAGACTGTTTGAGAGCATTCATTAGTAGGGGATCAAATATTTTATTGGCGTGCCCAGTATACAACACGTCATAATCTGAGAATTTACATTGATCAGCTGGTACGGGTTCCTAAAAGATTTCTCCTCCTTCTATTCAGTGCATCGAGTGGCACTTAATTCGCAGGTTATTCCAGATCTGAGGTGTACGCGGTTTGTATTTATTCGCACATCGGCAATATAATCCTGTAAGGTAATTTTAACGCTACCTAATACGATGACACTTCCCCAATAAGGATCGGAATAAGCACCGGTATGCTCCATCATGGTCGACATGTCCGGTTAAAACTATCGGACGCGAAGTTGTCTGATTTGATATCAATCCTGTTATACGAGTGCCTGTTATTTCGAAACTTCCATAAGTATGCATGCGTTGACATGCTTCTCGGCTATATGTAAGAATTGTCCATTATGTACGTCTAGGGTATGGGAAAACATTCTACATCTTCTTACAGTACGATCTATTTCAAGTTTGCACTGTATCAGTTTTACAGCTTTAAAATCGTTGAGTTGAAGCAGTTGTATATAAATCTTGGTGGAATTTACTGTTTGTAGTGGAATGTCGCATTCTTCGACATTTACTAATGATAAGGTTGTTAAACTTGCAGATGCAGAGCCACAGTTATAGCCTATTATTCCGTAAGTTTCTGGGGTCCATATTACTATAAATATAGCAGTTATTCTTTTGATGCAACGATCCATTATCTGAAATGTTGATTTGACTTGTTTAATTGCTTGTTTAATTACTGCTGGGTTAATGTGAGAAATTCGCAAGCGGTTGGGATGAACAATGCGACTATTTTTCTTTATTCTTATTTTAAGATTGTTTCTGTTTAATATTTCTAGGATTTCGTGTGGACCTGTGTATTGATCTCCAAATTTACCAGATTTTGGTCCTTTAAGTAAAAGTATGTGATCTCCAGGCTTAAAGGTCTGCGAATTAATTTTCTTATCGTAATGTTTCTTTGATTTTTCTTTAGCTTCGATGACATTCTCACGAGCATTTGTCTGTATGGAATGGAGTTGTGTTACAAAATTTATTAAATAATAATTGTAATTAGATAATTTGTCATTCGATGCTAAAGGTTCGTTTGAAGATATTCGAGCTATTTTTCCGAATATCAATTCGTTCACAGAGTATGTTTTGTTGCCTCATGTACCTTTTGAACATTGTAAGGCTGATCCATCTATCCCATTGTTTTTGCGAATTTGCATATTGTTTCAAATATTCGCCCAAAGCATGATGCGATCTTTCTAATGATCCATTCGATTGTGGGTGAAAAGCGATTATGCGCAATTTGAATATTCTGAAAATTTTTGCAACCTTTTTCATTAAATCGCTGATGAAATTTCTTCCTTGATCGGTTAATATAGCTTTTGGTGCTCCTAATACGCAAATGAATCTATCTAAAAAAGTTTCAGCTGTTGTTTCGGAAGTCTGATCTGGGTATTCCCATGCAAAATTTCATTAATTAATCTTGCAAGGTTAAAATATATTCTATATTCTATATTTACCTCTTTCTGTTTTTGGCAGAAGTCTTACGATATCCATTGCTACCTTGTCGAAAGAAGCTCCTGTCGATGATTATCAATGATTGTTTAGTTTTGACTCTTACTAATTTTTTCAATTGGCATTGCAAACATTGCTGAATATATTGTTGAATATCGGATTTTAGATTTTCCCAATAATAATTGTGTTTTATCCTGTAATACGTCTTTGTAACGCCTTGATGTCCTCCAGTGGGCGAGCAATGCATTTCGCCGATTATATTAGATCGAAGATCTTTAGATGGATATTTGATTAAAATACTGCATATTATTAATTTAATTGTTGAATCGATGAAAGTTAATTGTAACAAAGATTTGATATCATTCCATAGTACGTTATTAAGAAAATCCGTCTTTGCAATACTAATAGTTTCTAATTTTAATTTTTCAACGATGATTCGTAAATCTTTTACCACTATAGAAATTTGAGAGAATGTCATCATCGACCTTCACATTGCCCTTCGCTAACAGGCAAAGTAACATGATTATGCTTTTTATATTTTATAGCTTTGACTTGGCCTACGGTCAGGTTTCTTAGACAAGGGACCTTTCTTTCGAAAACTTTCTGAGAGCCCGAATCTAATGGTCTTCCGTCGGTGTCAACAAAATAAGTAATATTATCCCCGCCTAGAAATAATAAATCGCAACTATTTATTACGTTATCTTTGGTTGTCTTTATTTTTGAGCCTTGATTTTTGTTATTTTTATCCGATTTTTCGTCTTCGTCGTTGGTACTTGCATCTTCTTCAATATTTCTTTTCTTGTCCGGTGAATCATTTTTATTTCCTACTTCTTTGATTTCATCTTCATTTTCCTGCGATAATATTTCTTGACGAACATTTTTATTTTTTGTTTGATTTCGGATTTGCATTCTATTGCAATTAGGTGGCTCATGGATTAGTGCTTCTTCAGTGATCTCGGTGGCTCGTACAGTTCTTCGTGTGTGAATGGTATTGAGTCTGTACTCTCGTCAGACAGATTATCGACGGGCATTTGATCTTTATCTTTCTCGACATCGGAAAGATATAATTCAAAATTTTCGTCCTCTTCTTCTTCGTCGGTTTCTTTTAACATTCTAAAAATCATTTCTACATCTTCCGGATCGTCAAGATTTAATGATCTATTAGGATTGTTTTGCAATTTATTTCTTCAGAGATTTATAGTATTATATTTCTTGATAGAGCGTCAGCGTTTACATTGGATTTTCCTGCTTTATATACGACATCATAGTTATATTCGGCAAGCTTCAGTTTCTAGCGGAGTATTCTCATATTTGTATCTTGGGCGTTCTTAAACCAGAGTAATGATTTATGATTTACGACCAACGTGAATTTCGTATAAATATGGTCGGAAATGTTTAACACAATATATTATTGCTAACGCTTCTCTTTCATATGTATCATATTTTACTTCGTTGTCGGTTAATGTTCGCGAAGCGTACGCTGTTGGTTGATCTTTATTTATTTTTCCTTGTAATAAGATGCCTCCCATGACTATTCCAGAAGCATCTGTCATTAAAATGAAAGGTTTTGAAAAATCAGGATACTGTAAAACAGACTCTTCGCATAATCTTTGTTTTAATGTCTGATTCTTTTTGAACGGATGTCCATTTGAAAGCCGTGTCATTCTTTAATAAGTTCGTTAATGGCTTCGCTAATTTCGAGAAGCTTGGTATAAATCTGCAATAATATCCTGCTAATCCCAGAAATTGTTTAATATTTTTCGAGTCTTAGGTCTCGGAAAATGCCTTACGACGTCTAACTTTTTTGGATCCGGTCTGACTCCATCCTTGCTGATTACGTGCTCTAGGTACGTTACTTCTGTTTTCAAGAATTCGCATTTATCTGGCTGTAATTTCAGATTAGCTTTTCGAAATCAGTCTATTAATAAATTATATAATCTTTTCTTGCGTGTTCCTTTAATAATGTGGCATATATGACAACATCATTCATGTAAATAATTCCTGGCCTTATAATCCTGATAGTACTAGATCTATTAATCTTTGGCAAGTAACAGGAGCATTTTTTAATCCAAAGGGCATGCGTTCGAATTCGTAATGCTCGAAAGGAGTTGTAAAAGCGGTTTTATGGCCATCCGCAGGATCCATTTTTATCTGATGGAATCCGGAAACCAAATCACATATAGAAAAATATTGTGCTCTGCCTAATTGATCTAGAATGTCAACAATATTAGGTAATGGATATGCGTCTTCGACAGTTTTTTCGTTCAAAGCGAAAATCTAACACCATTCTCCATCTCTTGTTTCCTTTCGAGTCCTCTTTTTTCGGAACTATCCATGGGCGTATTGTAAGGCGATTGAGAAGGCTTTACTGTACTGTCTTTGAGCAGTTCTTCGACCTGCTTATTTATTTCCTCTTTATGAAATTGTGGGAATCTGTATTGTCGTGTATTTATAAGTCGATTGTTTGTTGTAGGTATTTGATGTTGCAAATCGTACGTTAGTTGCAGTTAATTTTTCTCCAGAAATCTGTCCTGGCTATTGAATGTAAGATTTATTATGTTTTTCTTTTCTTGTTCATTTAAGTGTTCCAAACGTAATAATTCCACAATTTCTATATGTCTATTCTTATTAGATTCCTCTAACAATGTAAAGCATTCGAACGATAAATTATTTTGTTCTGCTCTTTCCTTTTGTTTTGATTTACATTTATGTATGAATTTCTCTATTACTTCTTAAACTTGTGTCGATGCAGGAATTTTCGAAGATGGTTTACTTTCCTTTTCGTAATTATAGAAGGATCTGACATTTTGATTATATAGTTGTATTATTTTCACGAGTTCTTCATTAGTATCGTAAGAGGTTTGATTATTATTATCCATGTTCCAACTCTGGAGAATTTGATTTCTTCTGGGAATATTAAAAAGTCCTTTTCCTTGGATTCTTGTAAATAAAATTGAGTTGCATTGCGTAGTGAGGTTTGGTTACTTTCCTCCTCGCAATCGACAGGAGTAGAATTTATCAAGGAGGTATGAAAACCTTCCTCTGGAATTCTAGAATTATTCAAAATTTTCAGAGAGGTTTGGAAATTTCTCCCTCCAAGGATTTAGGAATTGGATTGATTTTTAGAGAAAGTTTGATAACTTCCCCTAAAAAGAATTTTAGAGTTGGATAAATTTTCAAGAGAAGTTTAGAAATTTCCCTCTCCCAGGATTTGGGAATTAACTTGATTTTCGGGAGAGGTTTGGTAACTTCCCCTTCCGTGGATTTTGAAATCTAGAGTCTCGGTAAAGATTTGAGAACCTTCCACTGAATTAGAATTTTTATTTAATTTTTTATTTTCTCTCGTAATTTCTTGGATTTTTCCTCTTTAATTTTATTCTCACCCTTATTTTGGATAGTGTTATTAGTATCCTTCTTTACTTCATTTAACGTCATACAACGTCTTCAATTTAAATTGTCCCGTTTTTATTATTATTCATAGACTCGTCTTTGACGTTCTTTAAATCTGCATCGCAGTTGGGTACTTCATTACGCTCTTGGTGGTTTGGGTCCGTAAAAATCGACTCGTATATTCACAATTTCTGTTTGATCATCTTGCGTTTTGATATTTAATTCGTGATTGTCGAATAATTCATTTAGATGCTTAAGATGCAAGGTTGGCACTTGTACTTCTACTTCTTCGTCCAACGTTTTCATGACGTTTAGATACGCTGTCTTTCCAGAGACATTTTCTACTATGGTGTTTCCTAAATAAATTCTGTGAGCTATTTTTATTCTTAGAATATATCCAATTTTTATTTCAGGATTTTCTACTGTGACGTAAAATAAAGATTCCGAGCACGGAGATGCAATAATGATTTCTGGTGAGAAGGGTACCTTTATTCTCGACGTATCCATGTATCCCTTCGCGTAATCTATTTTTAAAGAATTCTGTTCAAAGAAATTATTGCTTGATATGCCGGACTGTGCGGCATATTAGGCAATGATAAATAGGAAAGTCATTAGATACAATACGAAAAATTACTTATTTTCCAAAAACCGAAAATTATTTTTCCGAGGGTATAAACGGGATATTCGTTTATGCCGTTTAATTTTAAAATATTATTATGGTCAATAGTACTGCCTTTAGGTATAAAATTTCTTTAATTATATTCGGTCCTGAGCCGGTGTCTAGCATAAGAGTTACGATCGGAATGGACTCGCAAAGATTTGCTTCGACAGTAGGCACGTGACCGTGTTTACTGAGAATCATTGTTACAAATTGTATTTCTAATGCGTTTTTGTCTATTGCTGCTTTTGAGATGTCGATGGATGTGAGATCCGTTTGGACCCCTGTTGCATATACGCCTTCGAGGTGCCGTCAGAGTTTCCCTGATGGATGGTCTTTCTCCGGTTATTGCTCGCAATACGCAATTGGCATTCTTCGAGGAGATGACCCGTTTCTTTGCAATAGCAACAGACTACGCTATTTTTTTAATTACTCTGTTAATTTAATTTTGAACGGCAATCTTTAGCAATATGTCCCGTTATTGCAAATAATTCTTTTATTATCGAAATTGCGTTCGGAGTTTTGCCTTTGCTAGCAATTAACAGCCAGATTTGTCACATCATTGGCAAACAACACAATTTTTATTTAATGAGAAATTAACATTATTATTATTTCGGCAATTATTATAATTTTAGCGTTATTACGTCCAAGCTCCGCTTGCATGGAGCTGAAGGGGTGAATGCAACAGGAATCGAATTATTAGACCGATTTGATCGTGTTCAGGCTCCGGACCGCAAGGGAGCAGTGGGGAAAAACCGACGCAAATCGGGAGGCACTTCGTTTTGTCTTGAGCCTGAACGGACACACGAGTCGGACGTACTTTTAATTTAAAGGGCTCAAACTGGGTCAGTGTGCCGGGAGGACGCACTTTAACGCCAGATGTGCCAGTACGTCCGTATACCCTAGCTTTCGGTCATGGAACTTAATCCAAGTGACTGGGGAGAGAGCGAAGTGCAACCGCGGGAGAGCTAATGAATACAAGGAGAGAGGTTGTATTTAAATAAATTGACAACCGAGAGATTTATTAATTTAATAAATCTATAATAAAATGCAATATTTAATGATACATTTTTCTTAAGTAATAAAAATACAATTTTTGGTTCTCTATTCTAAAATATATGTACGCATTTATGTATGTGTGAGCGTGTGTGTGGAAAGTATCGTGTGGCAGAAGGGAGAAGTTACGGAGAGGATAGCGAGGGAATAAAGAGAGAAGGAGATTTTGGTGAGTGGATTGGAGACAGTTCGGCCTGATTTTCCTCGGATGATGATAATATTAACGGAGGAGAGGGGGCACGAATGTGATTATAACATGAACAGACTGCAATGTTTTTATTTTCTTGTACATAGGAGGTCAAAAAGGGAGAAAGGAAGAAAAAAAAGAATAAAAATAAAATAAAAACAAATGAATAATAAAAAGAGACAAAATAAAATATTGAAATAAATTACCGAAAGAAAAAGCGAGGAGGGAGCCAGAGAATAGAGATATATTGACTTACTACTGAGATGCTCATCGTTAGAGGTTCTCCGGCCAGGCTGATGATGTTTCTGTAGCACTGACTCTACTGAAGAAAAAGGGTTTCGAAAATCGGATGAAACCTTTTTCAAAAATCCCGACAACTATAGCCTTCTAAAACTCAAAGAAAAATCACACCGAGGGCCGCAGAACCACGGTTTTTATATTAATCGTCCCCGATTACTTAGATTTGGATTGGTGAAATAAATTTCGTTAACTAGTAGTAGGATTTTTCTTTGTTCTCGGATTGGTCAAGATCTTAAGGGAGGAAAGGATGTTGACCGGAGTCTGTAGTGTGGAAAAGTGTTCTCCAAAATTTTACGATCTTAAAATTTATGGGAAAACGCACGTGCAGTGCATCAAGAAGGCGCATGTGCATTGTCGCCATGAGACCATCCAGAATCTACCCCTAAACGTTGCGTGCCTCTTCTTAGATTTTGTGATCACGGGCTCGTGAGAATCGTCCGCAACTTGACCGTTAAAAGGTATCTTGGCACCGGTCTTACGCTTCCAATGACATATTTATTATTAATTTAACCGCAGTATCCTAGGGGCACAGACTTGGTGTCTTTTTGGTCCCTCCGCTCTTTTTGATCGTGCACGCGTATCGATTTTTAGTTTATCTCAGAGTAACATTTACGAGGAGATACTGGATTCTTCGTGTTAGTTTTTAGTGTAGGAAAAGAAGAATTTTTAGTCTTCTCTAGACTATAACGCTCCACTTGTGCGTTATTCGCAACTGTCTTTTTTATTTCAACGAATTCCAGATCTCCTCGAAAGAAAAGAGTCGTGGGAGTCCGCTGGACGTAACAGCGTTATGCCCCAGTTTTGAGCATAACTGGCAGGAAATTATATTGGATTGCAGCATGTTCATGGGTTGTGCAGAGCGGGGATCGTGCAACCGACATTTATCGGCGCCGTGTCCGCGTTTTTTACAAATTTGACAGACTAAAATTTCGGTTCCTAAGTCATACTTTAATTTTCGGCATTCGATGATGGTATGTCCATTCGATGATGACAGTCCGTCCTTGTCGTAAGTCAGTCATCTATTGCAATTCTCTTTCTATTCTTAGAGCGTTGGCTACCGTATCCTGTACACTTAAATTTCTCGTTATTCTTTGTTCTGGTTTCGATTTCTGGTTTCAGTCCTCGAATGAAGCATTTACACATGTCTTTCTCTAAGGATGCTTTAATATTTTGGTCAGAGAAGCCGGTTTCCGTGTTTTTGTGTGCTTCTAATATTTGTTTTCCTAAGATTTTTACTCGGTTCGCGTAGGTAACTACATCTTCTTCGTTTTTCTGATAAACGCAACCTAATTCTTCTTGTAATTGATACACATTTTTTGAGGGACTAAATATTGTAAATTTGTTTTAAGAAATTAATTAATTTGCCCACGGTATCGAAATTTTGATCTTGTATAGTACGACACGCTTCATCGACTATTCGAGTTCTTATCATTTTCGTGAATTGCGATTCGGTTTCTGGAGGCAACATAGATTTTGTCTCTTCACATCCTTCCATAAAATATAGAAATATTCTGGCCATCGAAAAATGGTACTGCTTCGACAGTATTTTAGCGTAGCAAATAGGTTGTGAGTTGTCATCGTTGTGTTATTTTCGAGAGTAATACTGAATTTATGCGGTCTGAATAGTGACACCTGCGGGATCGTTAGGTACAAGAATTTCGGAACTATTCAAAATTCTCGATTCAGTGAATAGAAATTCTGTCGTTTCGGGTTTGGATCCAGAGGATTTGATAGGAGTAGAAATTGGTAGTGTGGTTTTGTGTACTTGATTTTATTTTACTCAAATTTTCTATTGCGATCTTGTAGAGAGATTCTCTACTTCTAATTTATCGTCTGAATTCCTCATATTCATTCCCAAGATTACACTTTCTCATCCCGGACGAGCCTCCAATTTTTCAAGTTCTGTTACGTCCAAGCTCCGCATGCATGGATGAGGGGATAAACGCAACAGGAACTGAATTATTAGATCGATTTGGTCGTGTCCAGGCTTCGGACCGCAGAATATAATATGAATTTTTATAATTGCAATTTGAATACGCGGAACCCCTGTAATGACTGGTTAAATGGCAATGATCGTTTATCATCTAGCGCGAAAGGCTTTTCGCACACATGACAATGCGTCGCGCTGCGCAATATCTCCTACTGTTTGCTCGACAAAGTTTCCATGGGGACATTAGCTGCTAAATTTTTTTTTACGCGATGTGCTAAACTTCTCAATTTTTCGACGAACCATGAAACGCAATCAAGATCATGACGAAATCAATATTTTGATAGCAAATCGTCGTACGAACAGCGCATGTAGTATCCTATGCTAAATACTTGATGTTGATACGTGCGCGCATCAATATCATCATCAAGTATTTAACATAGGATAGATGCTTCCTGATCACTATCAGTTTTCTCGAGGATGCATTCTAAATCAGCATAAATGACAAATGGAACTCGTTCCTTCCTATTATAGTTGTTAAAACTCCACTTGTCGTCGTCGCTCGGTAGTCGGATAGCGCAGTCGTTTATCCGTCGGTAATCTACCATGTGTGACTGCAATTTCTCGTTGGAATGAAAATAATGTAAACAGCTACAAATAAAAATAAATAATGTTAATTTTTTTTTAAAGAAGAATTTGTTTTTATTAATCATATACTTATCGATCGCAAATGTACTTTTTACCGTGATGTTTATTTAATTGAGCCGAAACAGATTCTTGATCTGTCTGATACGAAATGGCTTACATTGTCGTCTCGCAGATTTTGCAAATATTGTATAATAAATTGACATGTTTCTCCTTTCTGTTGTCAGCGAGTCGTATCGGTAGAACGTTTAGCATTTTCCGTCCCTCGATACCGTATACATTAATGGACACGTTGAGACGTTCGAATTTCATTACGTCTTTTAACGTTATAGGAAATTCTATATTTTGGAAATTCAACACCATCGTACAGTGTGGGTAGGAAGATTGACGATCCGCGTTTCTTTCAACTGGGTACAGAGCGGCCACCGACCACGCGAAGCATGCATTGTCCATCGATCGCACGATAATCACCGCTCTCTTTGTTATTATCTCTCGCGGCACTTCAAAACGACTTCTTATGCGCATTGGATTACACTTATTGATGTTTATTGTAAGATTCAGGATTCGCGACAACGTTCACCCACTGTTACGTTCTTAAAACTCCTCGAGAGATGGCAATGTGGGTTCGATGACGTGCCGCTCACGCAAGTTCGATGTTTGAAAGAGTTCATAGTTTTTAGTATTAATACTTTTATTGACACGTTTATTATCCGTCGCAAATTCGTAAAATTTAAATATCGTTTAAATATCGTGTTTATTTTTATACAGTTGTGTCTTTCTATTGTGTCTTGCACTCGTTCGAGCACTACATTGCTGATGTCTTCTAAAAATCGTCGTGGCTCGATATAGTCCGCGTTAATTACCGCATCGGTTAAAATTCGATTTTCAAATGCTGCATCGATCTTTCGCCAAACAAAAGATCTTTCTACATTATTGTCACTGTTGTTGCTAGTGCTCGCGTAATCACCATCAAAATGCAGAAATCGTCTTTCTAAATGAGTCTTTATACCCTCGAGTCGTGCAATTGTAGCGATTAGAGATTGTCTGTATCCAGTGGAAAGCCGTGGACGCTTGACATGATTGCATTCTTCAAGCTGCTTAATAAATTCATTGCACTCTTCTATCCATGCAAAATACTCCTTCAAAGCAATTTGGTGGGATCGCTTCAACAGATCGCGCTCTGCTTGATTGAAATCTGGATCCATGTTTACAATGATTTACTAACAGTAAGACAAGTTCGCTCTCGTAGATTTCAACGTACTATAATCTGGCACATTTCTAGACTGAATTTAATTTTGTCTGTAACTTCTTTTTTTCAGAGTAGAGCATTATGCGCTCATTTTCAAAGTATGCTTAAAAAAATATTCCACCCTCATAAAAATTTATGAAAATACATTTCTATAGAGTTTCATTTACATTTACACTTCTACTAATCTTGAAACATATGCAAAAACATGTTCAATTGTCATGTATCCTCCTAAAAAAAAGGATAAACGATCGAGGCTCTTTTATCAAGGGAGAGAGACATTGTGTTTCAATATCATCGATTTCGATAGTAGCTAGAGGTTGACACTCAATCGATTAATTATGAAACTTGATCGTATTTATTTAAAATAATTAATAAATGTTGTTTCTAGAAAAATTACAATTATGCCATATCTTGACCGAAAAACGGTTGAAGCATATATCGGCGAACAGCCTTTGTAACACTTTTCATTTTATAACCATTTGTTTTTTGTGGCAATATTCCCTTTTTTTGTGATATTTTTTGTTGTCTTGTACGTGATCTTGTACTGCAGCCCCCAAAATCTGTAATGTCTTACTGCCACTCCGCATGACGTCATATCTCCATCTCCGAAGAATCCTTCGCACCCCGCATTCCCTTTGGAGTTCGGGAGTTAGAACTCCCATTACTACTAGCATTAATTTCCACTTAAACATTGTAATGCTAGCTAGCAATTTGTGCAATAAACTGTACTATTTACAATATATCGGGTAATGTACAAATCAGAAGACATTACAATTGTTTCACATGACCTCAGTTTCTATAAGTGGCGTAATTAAAGCCTTATTTAAGATTGAACATGAATTAAAATATAATTGGACAGTTTTTTATTACATTTTCTATAAAGATTTATAAAATAGTATTATACAAAAATGTAAAAGACAATAACATGGGTCTAGTAAAAGAAATGTTTCTTTTTAAAACATATTACACTCTTATGACTGACATATACCAATAATGCAAATGTTTCTGTATCTATCTGCAAGAGCTATATGAGTATGTATATTGCTCATAGCTGTCGCAGATGAAACATACTTTCTAAAAGCTGCTTCTTTCATAAGTCGGAAAATGTTTAAAATAAAAATTGTTTAGTTTGAAGGAAGAATGTACAACATATCGGGCAATGTGCAAATCAGAAAACATTAAAATTGTATTACATGATTTCAGTTTCCACAAGTGGCGTAATTAAAGCCTTAGTTAAGATTGGACATAAATTTAGAATATAATTGGAAAGTTTCTGATTACATTTTCTATAAAGATTTATAAAATAGTATTCTACATAAATTTAAAAGAAAATAACATGGATGTAGTAAAAGAAATGTTCCCTTTTTTAAAACATATTAAAATACGTACTTTTATGACATATTGTAATAATGCTGAAATGTTTCCGCGTAATAATGCGAAATGTTTCTGTCTGAGCTTTTGCTCATACCTGTCACAGACAGAACATATAATACTTTCAAAATTATAAATATAAATATACAGGGTATCTCGTAAGTTTTTGTTAACCGCTTGGGTAGATTACAAATATGAGAAATACGGTATTATAAAATTCTGAAAAAATTCTCAGAATTTTATAAGAAGAAATTAAACGATTTTTGTCTCTTGTTGTTATTTCTGTGAGGTTGATAATATTGTACTTCAGTAAAAAATTATTAAAAGTCAATATATTCGGCGATTTTTAATAATTAATATCTCGTTAACCATTGCAAAAATCGCAAAATGGTAAAGAACTTTTCGACTCAGTTTAGTCCGCTCTGTCTACATAAAAAGCGATTGGCAAAAACTTATATATATATAT
>NW_017305244.1:106971-144135 GCF_001594115.1 Trachymyrmex septentrionalis
ATATGTCACTAACGTCACGTGGACGTATGACGTTAGTGATTTATTATAAATGAATCACATCAGTGCCCCATCTCGCGTAATGCATACAGCTTTATGAAATTAGCTTCCGTTAAGGAACAAATAAGGATTATATGTAGGATATGGTTCAGTTATTTAGAAGCAAGGACTAAAAGTAGAATGAAGTGTAAATAAACAAACTAGCTTCTAAACGAACAATTTATTTTATATATGTTTGTTTTGTAGCACACTTTCAAATAAAATTTTTTAATATAAAGAAAATTTAATTGCATATGTAAAAAGCTAATTAAAATATTGTAGGAAGTTTGCTTTTAGCAATACAGTCTCTTAAATCATCAATGCAGTATTTTAAAAATTCTTGCTATTTATTCTATAAGTAAATCCTCTATTTATAAATTTTGCTTGTAAAGAAATACTTATTTGATAAATAAAATTTGTACTTAATAAATATCTCGAAAATATAAAGCATTTTATAGAAAAGTGTTCCGAACAAAAATTGTTTGATTGGAAAGGGAGAATAAAGATAGACATTTTAGTTTGATTTTTCAAATGGAGGTTGTCATTTTGTGTATAAAAATATTGAGGTAAGATTATCAAAAGATGAATATTTAGTGAGATCCTATCTTTATAACTTTTTGAAAAAATTAAGGTGTTTCTATTTAAAAATATTAGATCGATCTTCAATTCTTCGATTATAGTTTTTTTACATAAATTAATTCCTTGCAATATTTGACATTAGTTTATAAATAAATAAGATTTACCAGGTGTACAAGTATGAAATGAGGATTTAAAAAAAACACGTTAAATTCGGAAGAATGATAAAAAGAGCTTTATTCAAAGTATGCTCCATTGCTAGTTACACATTTTTCCCATCTTTCGGGCAATTTGTGGATACCACGCCAGTAAAAATCTTCCACCTTTGCCGCGAACCATTCATCGAGCCATTTTTTACATCTTCGTACAAACCAAAGCGCTGCTCAGCAAGTGCGTGACCCATCGATGCAAACAAGTGGTAATCGGAAGGAGCCAAGCCTGGTGAGTAAGCCGCATGGAGTAGAACTTCCCAGCTGAGTGCTTCCAACGTGTCGCGAACCGGTTTTGCCGTATGTGATGGAGCATTGTCATGAAGAAAAATGACTTTGTGTTGTCTCTTTTGGTATTCTGGTCTTTTTTCAAGCAGCGAACGGTTCAAATCGATCAATTGTTGTTGGTAGTGTCCAGCATTAACCGTTTCACAGGTTTTAACAGCTCATAATAGACCACACCCTTCTGGTCCCACCAAATACAGAACATCGTCTATCTGCCAAAGCGATTCGGTCTTGCGGTCGATGTGGATGGTGCGCCTGAGTCTACCCATGATTTTTTGCGTTTGGGATTCTCAAAATAAATCCACTTTTTATCCCCACTAACGATACGATGCAAAAACGACTTCCTTTTGTATCGTGCAAGCAAAATTTCACATGTGTTTTTGCGCCTCTCCATCTGCCTGCCGTCCAACTCATGCGGTACCCATCTTCTGAATCTTTCCCATCTCTCGTAGGCGATTGAAAACAGCTTGTTGACTAACGCTCAATTGCTCTGCGAGTTGTTTTTGTGTTTGTGAATGATCTTCGTCCAACAATGCTTGCAATTCCACATCTTTGTACCTTTTTGGCGGTTTTCCATGTTCCTTGTCTGCAACATCGAAGTCACCACTTTTAAAATGCCGAAACCATCGTTCACACGTATCTTGCGATGGAGCATGTTCATCATAAGCTTCTCGAAGTAATCGATATGATTCAGCAGCAGTTTTCTTCAAATGAAAACAAAAAATGCTGTCCGCGAATGCTCTTTGTTTGGTATAAATTTCGATATATCGAACACAGCAACGCAACACTATGCAAACACTTTTTCAATTTATCACTCGTGCGCGTCTGACACTTGTTGATGGCACTTCAAAATGGCATAACAGTCAAATCTTTACCACATATTGCATTGATGCGCCATCTGTTTTCTCAAATCCGCATTTCATACTTGTACACCGGTATTTGTAGAATGGATAACAGCAACAATTTTTAAGAGATAGACTGAATTGATGACTTATTTTGTAATCAAATTCTATTCTAATGTGTTGATGTGATTACTTGACGATTTAAAGACTACTGTACAAAAGAAGCATGTAATTTTAATTCTTCATAAGTGTACTTTCCACTAATATTTTTTAATTATTGCAATAATTTTAAATCTCTGTATATGTTTACTAAAATAATTTTAAACTGTATGCTTGCTATTGTTGCAAAGAAATTTGCACAAAATGGTTTTAAATTATTAATCTATTTATTTTTTAACGTATTTATATAACTTTCTTATTTTACAGATCCGAAAAATTAAAAAAAATTTATCGGCTGCTCAGGCGCTGTATAAAAGTTGCCATATAAGCGCTGAATGAAAGCATCAGCTGCTAGTAGCACCGTATTTTGGCTGCCATAGGCGCCTACAATTACAAAAATTAATTTTGTTTTAGGCCTATTACGCGCTCAAACTAAAATTATTCACTATTATAGCGTTTTTGGCTGCAATAGCGCAGAACTTTGGCTTGCCGTAGGCATCTAATTGAAAAAATCTGGTTTGATACTTCATCACTATAAGGCTGCCCCAAACGCCAATTGAAAATGGATCGTCAGTGTCACAAGTTCTATTATGGTAATACGGAAAAAAATATTTTAGCTTCCGAAGAATGGTTGACGGAAACGATGATAGATAATTTCCATGCGCTACTCGAAAGAAATTCTGATTATGTATCTCGGCCTGTATGGTTAACAATATTTCTCGATCGGATTGTTCCACTCGATAATTCGAAGAAGAAGCATTTACAAATACTGCACAGTGATTTTGGTGGCGAATAATGGGTTGCTTGCCATTACGACACAAAAACTGTTATTATATATGATTCTCATGAAGGTAGCTATAATGCTAATATACAAAATTTGAATGGAGAAATTCGAGTTTTTGTGGACAGATTATTTCTCTTTCATGACTTTCAGAACAATCCAATAGTATTTTTTGAAATTCAGTCGAAAGGCGACGGTTATAATTGTGGTCCTATGGCGGTTGCGATTGCTACATCGATTCTGTTCGGCATAAATCCTTGCATCGTGACATATGATCGATCTTCGCTAAGACCTTATTTGTCCGCAACATTTGCAAGACAAACAATAAGTCATTTTCCGTACAATTCAACTGCTCCATTAACGCTATTGCCGTTGGAGACGTTAAAAAGACGAGAGACGGATGCACTGAGAAAAAAATTTGCAAGTAGCGAGGAAACTGAAGAACAGCGTTCGAAACGTATGAAAAGATGCTTTTTTTCACAGAGGAAAATATGTTATGAATTCTGAAAGAAAATGTCAGAGGGCGCGTGATCAGTACGAAAAAGTTCCTGAACGAAACGTCACAAAATGCGTGATGCAAAAAAGATTTAGAAAGTAAACGGTACATTAAAAGAAAATATTATTTGAAAAATGCTGCCTGTGAAAGAGATCGCCAACGAAAATTCAGACAAAAACATCCTAACTTAAAAAAATTGTACAACAAAAAGTGCAACGTAAAACGTGGCGATAAGTCTATTGTCAAGTCATCAAAGATGAAAGATAATCAAGACATTGAAGGAAAAATTCAATATTGTTCGGTCTTGGCAAAAGTGTTTCAACTTTCCAGAACGCTCAAAGTTATATTATATATTCGACTGATGTTGAAGAAAATTAATAAACCGCCGGTATGTGCTCGATTGGAAGCCGAACAGATGATCAAGTGGTGCGTACTAGCAAAAAAATCGTATATTAGTGCTACAAGAAAAGTGTTTTCGTATTTTTGAAGAATGTTGCTGAAGCTGCGCTATTGCGATTCAATGAATGTAAGACTTTGAAATATTTAAAATGCGATCGAATTAGAGCTCTTTGTGACTCATCCAAACATACTTCGTTTTCCGAAGCGTACTTTTATGAAACTTACAAGCAAAGGAAAAAGTTTGAGCAACCACTTATAGCGGGACAATACTCTCCTCAAGCAATGATTAATATTTTACCGTTAATGGATAACAATGGTAAAAAAATTAAAATGTAGCACTGTGATGAGAATAAATGTCACATAAGTGATATTTCCATGGAAAAATTTGTTGAATTTTTGGAACAGTTCGAAGGAGATACTTTGAAGAAGATAATAAGTGCTAAATTCATGGCGCTACTCAGAAATTGTTCCGTTTCACATGCGAGTACCAGATTAGGACATCCTCCGGAATGCTATGCAAATCCTAATCTTTGCAAGTCATACAACGATATTTACAGCGATAAACACTTTATCGCCTCATTTTCCTTTCGTGAAAAATATTCAAAGAAATGTCTACAAATTGATAGGTAATTATTAAAAGTTTCGTCAGTTGTTTTCAGCTTTAAGATTCGTCAATATGGATAAATTGCTTGAAATTTTCAATGATTTAAAAAATAAAGCAAGATGTTATCCAAGAAATTTAACGGATGTTAGTTTGGACGAGGAAAAGATTTTCTCGCGAGATTACGAAGCGTTTAAAGTAATGAAAAAGCGATTGTTGGATCTATCACGTCTCCCTTGTATCTCATGCGAAAAATTATGTGAGTAGAGACTTCTAAGCTTGAGAAATGGAGAAAAACAGTGGATGGACCTTTTGGAAAGACCTGATGGCCTACGTAACAGAACACCAATACTGGATTCATTTGTAAGCTTTGTTTGAGCAAGTTTCACAGAGGCGTGTTTTCTTCTGGTTACATTTTGAATAATCTTGCCGTAAAACCATTACCAGATGTTTTATCGGATTTCAATGATTACGAAAAAATGTTAATCAAGAGAGTGAGCAACTTCCAAGTGCAAACGATGGATTGTGTTTCGAAACATATGCTGCACAGACAAATGATCCGCAAAGTAAAAGATAGAACATTTTATTTGCCTCTACCTTCACAAGAAACATTGGATAAGGTATGTCCTCCGGAAGATCCTATAAATTTGAATCATGAGTTGCATATCCTCGTTCAAGGTATAAAATCCAAAAGGTCTAAAGTTGTTTGGGAAAATTTAGTGGATATTAATAAAGTGTATAAGGCTTTACAATGGTTGAAAGACCATAATCCCCACTATTCGGAAATTCGTCTTCCAACGTCTTCTGACGATCTTATAAATGGTAAGTTGCAAGAAACAGAATATCGGATGGATCATCGATGATGAAAGCGACAGTGATGAAATGGTGACGAGATGGTTGAGAACACTGTACAGCATAACAAAGATAATAATGATTAAGCCGTTTTAAAACATTAAACTTTCCTCACGCAAATCACTAAAGATTCGGATACTAATGATCAGTATACTCAATACACGCGAAAAGAATCGATAACGAATCTGCATTCAAGCTTTATTAAATGTTGAAAATTGAAGATGTTCGAATGAATAATCGTTATAAATATCTGGATGTCATGTGTTTCCCTGATTTATATCCTAAGTGTGTCATTGGACAACGGAAAGATACAGAAACTTTGCATTGCCGGATTATTTATTTGTCAGAACGCGATTGATGTCGAAATACAGTAGATTCAGATTGAATCTACAGTACCTGTTCTTCCTTCTCAATGACACTAACTACCGACAATTGAAAAATGGTATCTATTATACTATGACGGTTGCTAACCCACGAGAGAGATACACTGCTAGATACTTGAATGAATTGAAAGACGGACAATTGAAATCGAATTTAATGAGTATTTTTGCAAAACTGAGGAATACGGACTAATTTTGGTAACAACCGTCCAATAATGTCAAATGCATGACTCTGCATTACGGTTCGGCGACGTTTTTAACTTTGATTTGGTTTTTAACTTTGAATTCTAGTGAATGGAAATGGTCCGATTTAAGTGAATATTTACGAGATGAATCCTGATAAATTGTGTGTGTGTGGGCATCAGCGAACTAATGGCATACGATCCTATGAGTACGTCTAGATTCATGTGTATAAAATTTAAAGCCATGATTGATTTTATTTGTTTGTCCAATAACCCAATAGGAGAGATCATTCATTACTTCTGCCAACTGGAATATCAAAGTAGAGGCATCCAGTACATGGATTGTATGATATGGATAAAAGATACTTCAATGCTAGGAACATCGCCGGATAAAGACGTTGCGTTTATTCGAAAATACGTGACGTGCGAAATTCCAGATGAAAATGTTTCGCCAACGTTGTACGAAACAGGTGATAAGTGATCAGAATCATAAACATAACTTGTATTGCATTCGAAAAAAACCAAAACAAATATTTATCAAAAGTGTCAGTTCGATTTTCTTCGGCCAGTTACTGACAATTTCGTTTTAAGAGATATCATCACTTCGATAGTGGGTCGAAAAACTTTACTCAGTAAGAACAGGTTGTATGATCTTCCTCGCAAGAAGTCCGAAAGGTTTATCAATGATTATAATCCGATTATCAAGTTAGCCTGGGAGGGAATATGGACATACAATTTATTGGAGAAAAATCAGAGTTTTTAAACTCATACTTAACAAAAACGACAAAGTCGGAGAAATGCAATATAGATTTTGCAATGATAGATTCCAATAATGCCCTTGGCATCGAAACTGTGGAATTTTGCGATGCGTTCATTGAATAACAGAAAATGCGGTGCTTTAGAAGCTGCGGACACACTGCTAGGGAATCCCTTGTATGGTAGAGACAGTGATAAACATTGTCAAATGAATTGACGTTAATGAGATGAGAAATAGAAAAGTTAAAACATTTAATGAAATTAAAGCTCTCGATGAAAATTCTATGAATATTTATTGTCCGTTGCTCATCGATGATTACTATCTAAGCAGACCTAAATGATTAGAATCATTGAATTTATACGATTTTACCAGATTTTGGGAAATTACGAGAGAGATGCCAAAAAATGACGAAGTCGAAGCTTGTATTGGGTTTATTTTAAAAAACCAACGAAGGGTTATTTAATTAATCATTATCGATTTAATGTAAAAACTAAATCCGAAAAATACTTTTACTTGCTGCTTCTTCTATTTAAACCGTGGAGAGATTTAAGTAAACTCAAAGGTGCATACGAGATTTACACGGATGCCTTTAAGAATTCAGCGTCTGCTTTGACGAAGGCGATGAAATATCATGAAAGGCTCGAAGAAATACAGACAACTTTTGAGCGCGTTGCTGAATTAATCTAGAAGCGCGAAAATGATCTGAAAACAGCAGACAGAGACAAATCCGATGACAGTGAACTGGATTGCAATCCGATAGAAACTGACGACGCGATGAAAGATCTGGTAGATTCTGGTAATATTGACGTCCCGATTTTTGATTTATCTCAAATGATATCGCGATTGAACGAAGATCAGAAAAGTCTTCGATAGAGTATGCCAAGTTTTATAAAATAAAAATCAGATTCTGTGACTGTATGTAAGTGGCAAGGGTGGTACAGGGAAAAAGTTTTCTTATTGAAACGTTGGATCAGAATATATTTGAAAAAAACGACTGCCATATCTACTCCCAGGGGTATTCAATTTCAATGGCTTGACAATCCATAGAATGTTTCAGCTACCCGTCACCCATGAATCTACGGCAAAGTATACGCATTTGTCAGACATGGTCTTGAAAACTTTTAGAGACAAATTAAAGACTGTTGAATTGTTTATAATCGATAAAGTATCCATGATTTCGAATGTGACACTTATGTTTATCAATCCACGATTATGTGAAATCTTTGATACGACAGATGGTCGTATTTTCTTTGGCAGAAAACACATTCTTCTGTTTGGAGACTTGTTGCAGTTTTCCCCTGTAAAAGAATTCTGTTCGTTAAAATGATCTCGATCAAAAATTCAGAAGTATTTAGGTACCATGGGTGGATCTAATTTGTGAAGATTGTTCAACTACAACAAACTTTTGATTAATATGCAAAAAAGATGCGACAACACATATCGTGATGTACTTTCTAGAATACGAATAGGTTCGATAACGGATTCTGACATCAATGTTCTTCAGTCGAGAAAAATCCATTTCAAAGGAAGTAATTGCGACGAAAGATTGAATAAACTTTGCACTTACATGAATCAATTACCGGTTGATACGAGGTGTGATCAAAAAGTAAGGTGACTTTTCATTTTTATACAAAAATATTCATTTATTCATCCAAAATTATGTTATCCCCTTCAAAATAATCCCCCTCTGATACAATGCACTTGTGCCAGCGCTTTTTCCAGTCGTCAAAACACTTCTGAAATGCACTTTTGGGTATTGCCTTGAGCTCCTCCAGCGATGCAGCCTTAATCTCCTCAATCGTCGCAAATCTTCGTCCTTTCATGGGCCTTTTCAATTTTGGGAAGAGGAAAAAGTCGCAGGGGGCCAAGTCTGGTGAATACGGTGGCTGAGGCATGATGATAGTATTGTTTTTGGCCAAAAAACTACTCACTAGTAACGACGTTTTGGAACGCAGTTTTGGAACGAATTTCGCTGACACACGTGTCATACCCAAAACATCCGTTAAAATTGATTGGCATGAGCCAAACGATATGTTAAGATCATCAGCTATTTCTCTAATCGTGATTCGACGATTTTTCAACACAATTTCTTTCACTTCCTGAACATTTTCGTCGGTTTTTGACGTGCTGGGGCGTCCAGAGCGAGGTTCATCGTTAACATTTTCTCGGCCCTCTTGGAATAACTTATACCATTTATAAACATTTTTTTTGCTCAAAGTTGACTTACCGTACGCCACTGTCAACATTTCAAAAGTTTTTGAACACTTAATACCATTTTTTACACAAAAATTAATACAAACTCTCTGCTCCATTATTTTCAAAAGCAAAAAATCGCCGAGCACGCAAACACGAGTCTAACCTTTATGTCTCTCACATAAAAACAACACATACTATATAGTCAAAACTGTGAACATATGATCGTGACGAGTGTACCAACACAACAACAAAAAATTTTTTAAATTAGAGTGTACAAAGCGCGCAAAATTCAAAAAGTCACCTTACTTTTTGATCACACCTCGTATAATGTGTTTATTACCCACATGTGTTGTGTAAGGTTTTGAACACGGCAATGCTCGATAAAATTGACGGCGATGAAATTCTACTGATAGCAGAAGATGATATCGATTGTGCTCCAGTAATGAAAAAAAAAGTATACAAAATTTTGGAAGACAAAGATGATAAAGTTTCGAAAACAGCTAGTATTGAAAGAGTAATAGCGATTAAAATTGGCGCTAAAGTGATGATTTGACGAAACATTGATGTAACTTGTCAATGAAACGATATGCAATGTAATTGCAGTTAATCGCTCTGTTGATGGAAATCGTATTAATTCCATTAAAATAGTTATTTCGGATAACAAAGAACGAAAGTAGGTATTAAATTCGAAGTATTCCACAAAATGGTACATCGGAAACAATTTCCATTGTCTTTCAGTTATGGAATAACTGTACACGAAAGTCAAGGAATTATGTGTAAAATTAACGTGTAAAAATGCAATGATGGATCTAGGAACGAGTGTGTTCAATGATGGTCAAGTCTACAAGTATGTAGGTTTATCATGAGTGAGCACACTAGAAGGCCTACATTTGATAAATTTCAATCCGGCATCCGTTAAAGCAATCTCGGGAGCATTGTAAAATATAATCGATTGAGATCTGTGTTCAAAGCTCAGCTACCACAAATCAATTCGTCCGAGAAAAAGGTTGTGAAAATTCACGACTGTCGAGATGGGCCATACCTAATATCATTGATGATGTACAGAATTATAATTGCGAGGAACCAGAAAGTATAGTTACATAGAAAATATACCTCTCTGCAATGACGATCATGTTTCGTGTTACACTAATGTAATATTGCAATGTGCGTTTCATTGTATACGTATCAGATAACAAATACGTACCGAAAAACAAAGTATCGAACGCATTGACTGATGCTATCTGCGCGTATGCTGAGCGTAAGTGTTGCAATATTCTATCGGTTAAAAAATCTGTCGGAGAACGCTTCGAAGAACGAATACAAAAGAATGTTTCAGAATTTTTCACGGCTCAAATGTCGACGTATTCCGAAATAAATGATGTATTAGAACTCGATTTGGAGCACGTAACATCTTGTTCAAATGCCAGATGTAATTACAATGTAACTACGCTGGAAAAGAGTTGTTTGTTAATATTACCTATATAGTCGACATTAAAAAGGAAAAAAGGTGTCACTCTGCAAACTTTGATTGATTTAAAATTTTCGAAACGATAAATGGTAATTGTAACGAGTGTAAGGGTACCGTTCTGAAAAAAAACCATAATCGAATCGACTTTATCCGTCTTAGTAATACAACTCAATTTATATACTTTTCTAAACGGTGCTTCTAAAAAAATTATCGGATTAACGCCGTACCGACGAATACTGTCACGATTAATAAAAAAAAGTACAAGGTAATAAGTGCTATATTTCACGAGAGCGAAAAAATGAATCGTGGTCACTACACGTGCATGTTGAGAGCAAAAAATCGGAATGGTGTTACTCTAATGATTCACAAGTTCTCAAAAAAAATGGTCTAAAGGAGCACAAGAAACATACATATTGTTCTTGGATCAGATTAAGTAAGTTTGGAAATAATTTTTACATATAATGACACTTTCTGAGAATATAACGGAATTCTTCTAGTACATTTACGTGAACCTTAATAAATTATTGAAGTTTATAATTAAATTTTATTTTCAGAATACTAAAAGAATTAATCGTCTGCTTTGGCGCTGTACGAGTATAAGGGTTGCCGTAAGTGCGAAAATAATACATCGGGTGCTCTGACACTATATGAAGGCTGTCGTAAGCGCTGCATTAAAATGAGTGCAATAAAGTTCTGGCTTGCCCTATGTATATACGATATACATATTACTATGAATAATAAAAATTTCTTATCATAGTCGAAGAACTTTATGATATTTCAGAGTATCATTAAGAAATAAATCTCTATATCAAAGATCGTATTAAAGTCGAAAAGACGAAGAAAATGTGGTTGCGTTCTCACGAGAATAGGTGGAAGAGCCAATTCTTCATTTTTAGTACATACATACAATCCGTATGATCTAGATTTTAACGGTGCTCGTCATGAGTGCTTTGAGACCTACCTTTTTAAGATACAGCGTAACGCGTCATCGATTTGTGCGCATTGTCATGCAACTGCGGATACGGCGAACACACGCTGTTGTTTTGCCCGTCTTGAATCGCAGAGAAGACGCTTTTTGAACGGGGCTCGATGTCCTTGACAGGACATACGGCTCCATTGTCAGGGCGGCTATGTGCTCCGCTGCGTGTTGGACAGCCTTCGCAGATTTCTGCAAGGCCGTCATGCGCAAGAAGGAGCGGACCGAGTGGGAGCGTCAAGCTCTACAGAGGCAAAGGGCTCTTTTAGCTCGGACCTCTTTGGAGTCTGACGACACCATGTTTAAAAATGTATATATAATGTACATGTTTACGATTTAGTGTTTATAATATAATATAGGATAGGATTCTAGCTTTAAATAGTATAGCGGACCTGGAGATGAGAGTATATTCGACTTGGGTGCACCCTGAAATGCCGGGCGGTTCCGAGATGTGCCCAATGTGGTCTTGGGGAGGTGCTGAATAGGGGGAGTTTTTTAGCAGGTAGGCAATGATATCTGCTGTCCTTCCTCATAGGAGGGACGCAGACTCATCGAATCCTACACAATCAGGAAACCAGTTCCTGGGTGTCTTCCCCTCATCAGGTTAGATTCTCTTTCGGGAGTATGAAGATCTATATGAAGATTTTTCTCCTCCCCGCAAACAAAAAAAAAGTATATTCATACAATGTTAAAAACTCATTCTGTTGCAATCAAAATAAATATTAAAGGTCGTGTTAAAATCAAAGAGACGAAAAAGATATGGCTGCTTTCTCACGAGAATGAGCAATGGAGGGGCTCATTCTTTATTGTAAGTGTATTCATAGAATATTAAGAATTCATTCTGTTACAATTAAAATAAATATGTAACGTATGGTCAATATATTACCATGACAAGTAACTAATATATTATTAAAGGTGTCAGTTCAAAATAAACATACATCAAGTGTATCCTGAAAAATTTAAACTTTTAAAAATTTAAATGATTATCTGATAATATATTACCAAATAATTGATATGTTATCAAAGTTGTCAGTTCAAAGTGAACATACATATAAGTGTATCCTCGAAAATTTAAACCTTTAAAAATTTTAATGATTATCTGATGATATATTGGCATGACAAATATAATAACTAATATATTAATAAAGGTGCCAGTTCAAAGTGAACATACATATATTTATAAAGTGTATCCTCAAAAATTTCAACCTTTAAAAATTTAAATTATTATCTAACAATATATATTACCATGACAAGTAACTGATATATTGAAGGTATCAATTCAAAGTAAACATACATAAAGTGTATATATTATTTAAATTTAATATAATATATTATTATGAAAAGTAACTCATATGTTATTGAAGATGCGAGTTCAAAACGAACATACATGTAAAACAGATTACAATTTGATTCTAGAAAATAAGTGCGATATGTTATCCTTAGTGCACAAAATATAACAGTCGTTTATTAAAATTGGATTTGAAATTTATACTAGGCCGTACAATGAAAAATAATTGCTTGTAATTCTAGAGTACCAATTTGTTAATGCCTCGGAAAATGAACATGGCGGCCTGTTTTCAAAAAACTTTTGATTTATAGAATATTGAAATAAAAAAGTTATAAAAAACCTCCTCTTTTTTTAATAAAATTTCGAATTTTCGTATCAACTTCCGATTTTGAGTTTATGCTGTATTTTCAGCGAGCGATTTATTGATCAAAAAATGTTGCCTTATTGTCCGAAACGAGCAAATATTAAGTAAACCCAAAATTCATAAATAAGTTCTCCAATCAAATACAAAGAAACTATACGGTTAAAAAGTTTACTGATTATTTGATGTAATATATATTCACTTTGTTATAGAGCTTTTGTAATTATCGTTCTAATGTAATACTTTTCGTACTTCGAATATTGTAATTGAGGGGATGGGCGGAATAAAGGTCTAATTACAAAATCTTCATTTTAATAAAAATTACTTACTATTTTTTACTAACTATTTTTTACTAACTATTTTGTAACTATTATGTCCTTTAAGATATATTATAAAAGATTTTGCTGGAGCAAATAATAGCTAATATTAACTTTAATAGCTTTAATATTAACTTTAATATCACAGTTAAACAAGTCTGAATGATATTCTCTCTATACTAATTAATTCTTTCATAAATTGTTGTAAAAATTGGAATTATTTGATTTCTTTTGACCATAAAACAATCCGACTATATGCACTTGATTTAAAATATCGTCTAATACTTTAATCGTCTGGTCTAATATTGGCCAGAAATTACTTGGCGATGATCTGAATAATGGCAAGCTATCTATGTCAATTAATAAATTTATTTCGGATATCTTCATACGCAGCAGAAGTATTTTCAAAGTGTTCGATAGATCAAAGTGATAATACGATCCTCCCGATAATGCAACTATTTCAGCAGTTTTCTTTGGTGTTTTTAGAAGCGTTCTTGCGTCTTTCGTTAAAGTTTTGAATAGTGAAAAGCATGCCTCAGAATTTCCATAAGAGCATTAATTGGATTGTGATTAATTTTAAATTCAAAAGACCAAATTTGAAGATTGCGCAACAATTCGTTATCCATACTTTTATTTTCATTGTCTATATATTTGTTTTGTGTTTGTAATGCTGGTGTCATCTTTTATGGAAGCTCGCCAAGGCGACGTGTAATAACGACGATTCTCTTTGTTGTAATAATTTAAACTTTATTAAGATTATTACAATATTAAGACTTGTTCTTAAAGCGGTAGACAATACTCTTAATAAATCCGATAATTGAGGTGTTCCGTTAGATGCGTGCACAAGTGATCCGCACTTGTGTACGACGTTGAAGAATTTCTCGCAGTAGTTAAAAGGAATGCGTACAGCGAGCAGCAACGAGACCGGCAAATCTCATCGGAAACTCAGGTAAGAGGTAGGTTTCCCGCGCACTGAATGCCCTCGCGGTACGCGTAACGTTCGTGACACAATACAGCGATGTTATGCGATGACAATTCGGTTTGATTTGCAAGTAATGTTCGGGATAAGATTCGCTAAGAACGAATATCGATGATCCGTATTGATCCGGGATCGGGCAGCGAACTGAACATTCGCACTCGGAACATGTGCGCGATAGTCAGCTTTTCGGGTGTCGCGAGCCATTTGAAATAGATAGCGTGATTAAAACAGGAGCGAGATATACTCATGTTTTGAACGGTGACGGCTCGGTATCGATGAGCTGTTTACTTGCCATCTCCGAGAATACATTTAAATTAACGATGATTCCGGAACATAGCGCCCACCTCGAATGCAGGCATTCGAAATAATTCGCATCAAAGCAAGATACAATAATAGTATAACGACGAAAATGATTTGATACAGAATACAAAGATCGTGACGCAATACAATCAAAACTTAAAGTTCGTGACAACGATAACATTAGGTACGTTTAACGGAAACTCCGCCCGCCGTGACGGAATCTTTAGATTCTTCGGTATTGATTGTGACGAGTAGAAAACAAAGTTTCACAATCGGTCCCTTGTTCTCGGAACAACCTGTTTTCACAGTTACGACGCGAGTTAAATCGTCATGCCATAATCCGGCCAAGTTCCCATTGGCTCGCCAGAGGGTTACGCACGAGGACGATTTGGTCAACCTTAGTCAGTCGCTGGACAACGCGCCATTTTGGGCATTGTTGAAGGGTGTACAAGTAATCATTGGACCAAGACCTCCAAAAACCTTCGATTATATGTTGAACCATTTGCCAACGCAAAAGTCGGTTTTCATTTAAGTCAAGCACGCTTGGTTCGGCCAAAAAATGACCGGGGGTCAGAACGTGATAGTCGTCGAGATTATCGGAAACGGAGCGATCGGGTGCGAATTAAGGCACGTTTCGATTTTACAGAGGAGCGTAAACATCTCTTCAAAAGTTAACGTGTGGAGACCGATGCATCGTTTTAAATGATGCTTGACTTTTAACGCCGGCCTCTCACAGGCCGCCAAAGTGCGGTGTCGTAGGGGATAGGAAGGCCACACAGTTCCATCGGTAGCGAATCGGTTGTGAAAGTTGGAATCGCGAATTGCTTCTACATGTGCATCGGACAATTCGCGATCGGCGCCGTGAAACATGATTCCGTTATCGGACGTCGGTAATCCTCGGCGAGGAACAAATCGTTGATACGCTGCTATAAAAGTAGAAGAGGTATAATCGCTGACGAGCTCTAAATGCAGAACTTTGGTCGTGAGGCATACGAATAAATCGATATAGGTCTTTTGCGATTAATGTCCTCGACCGCGAGTCATTCGGACAGCGATAAGGACAGGCGTAATCGACGCCGGTATGAACAAAGGCATGAGCGGTGCGATTGACTCTCGCAGCCATGAGTTCGACGGGCACATCGGCGCGTTCACGCGTGCATGGTATACACTTATAAAAAACGGATTGAACGGTGGCGCGGGCCCAGAGAATCCAGAATTCGTGTCGCAATGACGCGAGCGTCATTAATTGAGATTCGGAGTGTTGCTTGCCCATTTTTGAAGGCGAAAGCCTCCTTTCTTTAGTAACTCTATCAATTGATCGCGTGTTTGACGAGCAATAATTTGATCGTGTGCACCGAAAGCGCAATCGTCAACATATGTCTGATGACGTAAAACGAGATGCCGGAGTAATCGTAATTTGAGCAGCGTGACGCACGACGAATTGCATTTCGCTGATGCCGATAATGGAAACAGAGCGATTAATTCTTGAAAGGCGTAGGCGTTGAGCAAGCGATTCGGAGATAAACGTAGAGACAGATCTCTGAGGGCGCGAACAGTGATAAAACGTTTATGAATATACTCACATGCGTGCTGTCGCGAGTAATATTTTGGAGCTCGACGCTACGGTTTTCGATAATAAGTGCGTAGCGACGGCGGTGACACTCTCGCTACTCGTGGGTGCGGACGTCAACGGTAGCTTAGTGTCGACAGGCTGAACGGAATTATCAAAACATAGCAACGTGTGCTGTCGTTTACTGCACTGTCGACACGCGCGAGAATTTGTATAATCTTTCACAGAATGCTTCGCACTGAAACAGTTTACACAGCGTTTCTGGTTTTTTTTAATAAATTCAAAACGTTGGCATGGAGTTTGCTTTAGGAACGTAGAACATTGATACAATAGATGGTTCGCTTTGCATAATGAACATAAGAACGATAGACACGATATGCAAGGCAAAAATTTTCTTTTTGGAGGTCGTCTGTGACTTCTCTCTTGCGTTCACGGGTGCAATCGCGTCGAGCGCGCGAATGCGCGATGCAAGAAATTGATCAAGTTCGCGATAATGCGAGTAATCTACGGTATCGCCGAGTTTAAATTCCCAAACTTTTCGCGATGACTTATCGAGTTTTTGTGACACTAAAAAAACAAGCTAATCATCCCAATGTTCGGTAGCCCAACTGAGATTGCTCAGAACTCGTATCGCTTTTTTGGTTTGATCGCGAAGAGGACGAAGACCATGGGAGGTTTTTGTCATGAGCGACAGTAAGTTGAAAAGCGATTGTAAATGTATCGTAATAAGGTGACGTTTATTGTCGTATCGGGAAACGAGAATATTCCACGCGATAGTGAAATTATCATTGGTTGGTCTAGGGCGTTATTTCCTTTTACACAGGAACACAAATAATGCATGCACTCGACATTCATTAAACTCTGATCATCATGGATCATCGATTTAAATTTATCGCTTTTCCCATTTATCAAAACTCCCGTCGAAGGTCGGCAAGTTGATCCTCGGAAGATGCGACGATGACCGGAACGAGTTATTAAGATCACTTACATCATGTGCAGTAGGACGGGATTCTCGGACCTCGTGACAGTCCAGTACCTTAGCCATGTAGTGTGGCAGCTTCGTAGTAAGTTCTCACACGTCAATAAGTAGTTCTAGGTAAAGTATTCATAGTTTGCCTTTAATTTCTTGTCCGCAGCTAGCGTGATTTTACAATCCAGCTCTTGGCATCTGATAAAGGTCTCCTTGAGGGTTGCTAAACGGTGCCGCGTGTTATCTTGGCCTGTCCCAGCTTATTAAAATTAGTGAGTGTGCGAGATATAGCGCCCATCTGTTTTTGTATACTCATCAGTTCATCGAGAGATGGCATGATTTTCCCTCGCGGTACGCGTAACGTTACGTGATACAATACAGCGGTGATACGCGATGACAATTCGGTTTGGTTCGCAATATAATGTTCGGGATAAGATTCGTTGAGAACGAATATCGGTAGATGATCCGTATTGATCGGGATCGGGCAGCGAACTAAACATTCGCACGCGGAACGTGTGCGCGATAGTCAGCTTTTCGGGTGTCGCGCAAGGGGAGTCGCGAGCCATTTGAAATAGATAGCGTGATAACAGGAGCGAGATATACTCATGTTTTGAACGGTGATGACTCGGTATCGATGAGCTGTTTACTTGTCATTCCCGAGAATACATTTAAATTAACGATGATTCTGGAACAATATTCAATATTCATATCATTTGCATCGTCACTTGAATCATCAGAGTCAAACGATAACGGTTGCATTCCTTCTTGTTCTCCAGTATCAACAAAATCTTCGTTATCTGCGACCACTTCTGATGAGTCATATACTTCATCCAATAAAAATTCTTGTTCATCATTATAGTTTGGCAGATTGATATGCTCCTGATTATTATTAAGAGAAGGTGATACTGAAACTAATGATTGATCATCTTCATTTTTAATTCAGCATTTTTTTGCAAATTTTGCCGATGATCCAAAATAAGTTATAATTGCTTAATGATTCTAGTAACAAGTAATCTTTTTCCGTTTCTTCTTGTGTTAATCGTCTTTTATGTCTCGAAGAAATAATATGGTCGTTTCTTTTATTCATGGTATTATATAAAAATTATTTAAATATATAACCAATAGAAGAAAATTAGATATGCATTTATTGTTATTGTAAAGCAGTTACATACATTCAACTGTGTTCAGTATATTCAAATAGTATGTTACAAAATAAGAATTACTTACCTTTGATTTAATACTATTTAATTTAGATTATTTTTAACTATTTAATTTAGTTAAATTTGTTTTACTCGAACAGAATTGTTTCAGTATCAAAGATCCAAACTTGACTGAAATAATAGCGTCTTTATTTCTTGATTGTTGTGTGTTCACATTACGGTCTAATATGATACATTAATTTATTTATTCTTAGATTCAGATAATAAACCGCGCACACAGAAACTTGTTTAAAATTGTTCGTTTATATGATTTTAATGTTATGATGACGATCGATTCTACACTACGGTACGCCATCTTATGACGTATTATTACATTCTGTTAAATATGTATCAAATATCTATCTTACAACTTCTCCCTCTTTTTCCAGCCCCAGATTTCCACCCCATAAATCACCATGGTCCATATCAACGCGTCAAATATTCTTTTCTTCCAATCATTGCCAAATCTTTTTTCCAATCCTCTATACCTGTCCCATCATTGCCGCCGCCTCTTGGTCTGAAGCGTTCGCACGCACGCTGTAATGTAGCACTGTCCATGCCGATGAATGCTGCCTCAATGGCGGTCCTTAATGACGTCACATTGGGATGTCACATTGGGATGTTGTTTGTGACCCATTCAACTATGCTCCATATGAGTACTAGTCCAAGAGATTTAAATCTGGGCTGTTGAGAGGCCAGAATTCCTTGGACCAAACATATCGATGTTGTCTGAGAGTTAATTTTGAATCAAATGATTCGTATGAGTCATCCTGCTGAAAAACATACGACCTTCCGGACGTCACATTTTTCATCCACGGCTTCACTACATCCATCAGAATGGACAAATACATTTCTTTTGTGGCAGTTTTCCGTTTTTTAAAGAAACGTGTGGTAACATGACATCACTCTCACTGGACACAACACCGAGCACATGAATATTGACCGGAAATATCGTTCTGACAACAAACAAGGACATTCTCGGGATTGTAGGCGAGCCATCGGTCATTCCTCCAGTTGATTTTGACATCAACAACAGTAAAAATTTTTTCGTCAGAAAAGAACCTGATTCGTCCAGGCACTTCGTTTTTCAAAGAATACAATAGCAGATTACAACGAGCAACTTGGCTTGTCCTGGCAGCCTCAGAGAGCATCTGTCATATCTTTAATGTGTACGATTTGTATCGAAGGTCTTCCTCGGCAATTCGACGCATTGGCTCGCTTACACCAATAATCGATGCTAATTTTCGCAACAATTGCCTTGGGTCATCCGAAATCAGCGTTTTAGCCCTTTCAACGACTGCAAGACTCCTCGCAGTGCGTTCTTTCGAGTGAATCTTGGCATACTGAAACCTTCGTTGGACTGTTCTAAAGTCGTATATTTTGCCACAACGTCATAAACTGTTGGTCTCGGGTATCCAAAGAACCGAATTATTTCCTTGCTGAGCGTCCAGCGCGAAGGCCTTCGATGATCGCGGCTCTTCGATTATACTCCGCATTTGGTTTCAACATTGCAGCCATTTTGAAGATGTGATTGTTTACTAGAAGCATCAGGCTTTCTCGAACGCCAACAACAATCTCTAGCGGAGGCACAATATAGCGGAAAATTTAAGAAATTTGTCCAGATTTTGATGACGCACTCTGTATATATTATCCAGCGTTTCCATCCCTTTTCTAAAGCCCGCTTGATTCAATGGAATTAACCCCTTCCCTTCTCCCTCCCTTACTTTCTCTCTTAATCTTTTCATCAACGCCGTCTTATACAATGTCGGCATTATCAATATTCCTCCCCCCTATAGTTCCTTATCTCCTTTGCCTACCCTTTTTTCATTACCGACTACCATTCCCTCCTTCCGTTACTCTGGAATCCCATCCTCCCCTTTCCATACTTCATTATATCCTCCAGATCCTCTTTCCCATACTTTCACACTTTCGTTCAAAATCCCGCCCATTTCCATTGCCTTTCCATCTTTTAATTTCCTAATCATCTTTCTTACTTTCTCCTTACTCAACTCTTTTTCTATCTCCTGCCTCCTCCTTTCTCTTTTTCCCCTTACCCCTCTCTTTTCCATCCCCTCCCCAACTCTTTGAAATATTCCTCCCACTCTCTTATCTCTATCCCCTTATTTATCTCCTTCCATTTCTTCCTTTCCCTATTTACTGTTTCTTAAACTTGTCCCTCATTCTTCGCTCCCTCCACTTCACTTTCTCACCTCCTTTTTTTTGTTAGCTTCACATAACTCCTTATATTCTCTTTTTTCTTTCCTGTACTCCTCTCCTCCCCCTATTACCTTTTCTCCACTCCCTTAATACCCTTTTCACCTCTGACTTCTTTTCTCTACATTCTATATCCCACCAGCCTCTTCTCTTCATTTCCTTTCCTCTCTCTTCTTCTGTTTTCCAATACCTCTCTTATTCTCTCTTCCACTTTCTTCAGGCTCTCATGAACATTCCCTTCCCTCCATTCCATTCTCCCTAACATTTCTCTAAATATCTCTTACTTCCCTCATCCGATACTCCCCTACATGCTCCTTTCCCTTCTCTTCCCTCTCCTCTTCTCCTATTCCTACCTCTCTTCACTGAGACTACCAATGGATGATGATCCGCATCTATTGCATCCTCTATTTTCATATAATATATCTCCTCCCTCATCTCATCTACCAATATATAGTTAATCACTGAGTCCCCCCTTTCCCCTGTATATGTCTAATTTCCTTTTTCATCTCCTTTTACATTCGCATTTAAAAAATTGATCCCTTCTCTCTTATAAATTCTACTAATTTACTTCCGTCCCTGTTTTTCTTTCTGTCTATTGATCTTTTTTTTCCTCCTCTCCCTCATTCATTTCTCTTATTCTTCCTCCATCTCTTCCTGTTCTTGTATTAAAATCTCCTCCTATCACTGTTTTTACTCCCTTTTCTTTTTCCTCCATCCATTCCGTTAGATCCTCCAACTTTCTCTTCATATCCATGTTAACATACACCCCACCATCTTTATCCTATTTCTACCCACTTTTATCTTCCCATCATCATCCTCTCAACTTCTTTCTTCTCCTTCTCGCCCTCATACAAATCCCTTTTAATACCCATCACCTCCATTGCCCTTCCTTTTATGTTTCTCTTTTTTGCGGCCTGCATCCTCTATATATATCCATGGTAGTCTCTCTCTCTTACATAATCCCTTCTCCTTCACCCATGTTTCCATTAACACCATGGCATCCCATCTTGTTAAACTTATTCAAAAGTCCCTTTATTCTTATTTCTAATCCCTGCCACATTCCAAAAAGCTATCTTTTCTCTTCCCCACCTTTTTTCCCATTTCCTCCCCCCTCCCCTTTCCTCTTTTTCCTTTAGTCCTCTGCTCCCTATTTTCATCTCTCTCCTTTCTCTGTCCTCTCCCCTAAACTCCTCTTTATCTTCTCTCCCTCTTTTCTCATCCCTATCCCTTATCCCTCTTGCCCATCTCCCTTCCTATCCCCCCTGTTCCTCTCCTCCCTTCCTTGCTCTCTCTTTTTATTTGTTCTTTTCACCATCATAAATTTTTCCTTTTCGTCCCATTTCTTTTCTCTACCATCCCTTAGTTCTTCCCTCTCTTCATCTCATTTCCACCATTCTCCTTCAATCCATACTCCCTCCCCCGTCCCATCCTTGCTTTTCTCCCCTCCTTTATAACCGTATGTCTCATCATCCATCTCATCTTCCTTTCTTACCAAGTGAAATCTTCCTCAATCCACATATCCCTTCTCTTCAGCTTCCATTTATTTCTTATTATATTTCTCTTATTTTCTAAACTCCCCAATGTTACCACCACTATTCCACCCGCTCTCCTGTTTTTATTTTCTTCCTTATCTTCTCTATATTCGCCCTCACTTCTATTCTTCCCATTATTTCTTTAACCTTATTCTCTATTTCCTTTTCTCTTATATTTAACCCTTTTATAATAATATTTCTTTTTCTTTTCTCTCTGTCCCTCCATTCATTCCTTCTCTCCAATCTTCTTATCCTTTCTATCCATCTTTCATTCCCTTCTCCACTTCCTATCTCATCATCATCTCTTTTTTTCACCTCCTCCTCTTTTCAATGATTTCCTTCTGCCCCTTCACTTTACCGAATTCTCTTTCCAACGTCTTTATCTTCTCAACGTCTTTCATCATCTCCTTCTTTTCTTTTTTCCATCTTTCCTTTCCCTCCTTCAACTCCTCTTTTATCTTCTCTACTTCTTTTCTCATCTCCTTTTGCCCCTCAGCTTCTCTTATTTCTTTCTTAACTCCTTTCTTAACTCCTTTTTTAATTCCCCTTCCTTTATTTCCTCCCTCATCTCTTTGAATATCTCCTTCATTCCTCCATCCTCTCCCATTTTAACCGGCGATCTTATCGTCTTCTTACACCTCCTAAAAACCTTCTCTATCTTCTCGTTTTCCATTTCTCCTCTTTTCCCCTCACTTTTTCTTTTTAAAAACTTCACTATACTTCTTAATACTTTTTAAAAACTTCACTATACTCACATATACTTCTACGTCTATCCTTAGCCAGCTTTCTAATTCTATCCATCTCTCTCTCTCTCTTTCTCTCTCTCTCTCTCCTCTCCCTCTCCCTCTCTCTCTCCTCTCCCTCCCCCTCTCTCCCTCTCTTTCTCTCTTCCTCTACCTTCTCTCGTCTACGCTTTATCTCTTTCAAACAGACTCAACCTATCCATACCTCTGTATCTCGAACCGACCCGCTATTCCTTAGTATTTGAGAACAAGAATTGTCGTAACACTTACTTAGAGACTTAAATTGTAGACATAAGTAATACATAAGCTTTGGTGTATGATGTACGACTCTCCCTCCCCCTCTCCCCCCCTTCTCTCTCTCCACTTTCACCCTTCGTTCTGCCCACTCACAAATCGTTCACTTTATCCTATCATACCGGAAACGGAAGTCCCAATAGAGAACACATATACGAGTATTTCTAAAATTCTTTTATTATAGCCTTTATGAGGATCATAAAAATGAATGCTTATAATATTTAAGTTCAATGCTTATAAATTAAATAAATTTTACATTCTTTTAAATACTTCATATTTTGATTATTTTTAATTTTTACTTTTAAGTTTTTAATAACATTATATGTTTATTCAGATTTAGGTTTATTATAATCTCGTAAAAGTATTTGCCAAAAACCTTTTGATAACATTTTTACCATTAATTCGTCAAAATCAATCTTGTTGGATAGTTGCTTGTCCAAACCAATTATAGCACTCGGTAGATCATCGGAATGCGAGTCACGGCCGATTGATTATCGACGAACTGTATTTATGTTTATTATTTTTGTTCGCCGCTAGGAGCGTATCCATGCCCTACCGGCAGGTTCTCCTTCGTCACTTATTGTCCGCGTGTGCACGAGATGAGCCGACAAGTTCGCGTAGTCCGTATAACACTTCTCACGAATTCGCTCTAATATTCTTTATATTCCCAACAAATCTTATTTTATAACTTATTCACACATATTATCATTAATAAAAAGATTTTTCCATCATTCTTTTAATATAATCTTATAAAAACTTCTTTTAAATGTTGAATATTTAATATAATAATAGTGTTATTATGAAAAAAATACTATTAAGTACGTTAATTATAAAAACCTTAAAATAAAAATTGAATAAAATTTCACTATTATTATTATTTTTATGATTCTCATGAATACAAATACTTTAGTTTTTCTTTATTATAATATTTATTAAAAAATATATTTTTAAAAATGTATTAGACTATGTAATCAATTTTCATATTGCTACTACCATGGTTTCAAAAGTTATTGAATTGAGCAGCAAACCTTTCGTCATCAATGTGCGTCACCAGTCCGTCGCGAGTTTTTCTGCTCAATAATAGAACAAGCGCCGACAGATTGATTGTTCGTCTCTGTCTATCTAGCGGAACCGAAATTCGGATATAGCGAAGAATACAACCAAAAAATCATGGACATTACCGATCGGATCATAGACATTGGCTACGTAGTTCAACGTCCACATTTTGTAGACATAGAGCTTCAAATAAAGTATAGCTAAATCCGTGGCCGATCTCAGGCTTCTCTTTGATTATAGAGGAAAGGTCTCTATTATGAGATACCGAGTTCATTTTGGGTAAATGCTATAAGTCTATAAGCAGAATTTTAAAAAATAATAGATCATTTTGAAGAAAATTTAATAAGCTTTAAGAAGCTTTAAGATAACATTATATTATTAATATAAAATTTAATTCAAATTCTATTTTTTTTCTAAAAGTAAAGAAATGTAAAAATGAGTAAATCGCAAAGTCAAAAAATTGTGCTCCTAATATGAGATGCCCCGAGAAATCGATAATAAAACGCAAAATATATTAGTATTGCAATTAAAAAACTTTATTTAATGTTTCTAAAATATAAACACAGCCAGCATGTACGCAAAATGAGCATGCGATAGATTATACTCAGAACTCGTCTTTAAGTAATTGGAATCAAGCATCGCAGATATAGGCACTCGACATTCATTCCGGTCGTCCTTTTTATTATAAATTTTATTAATAATAATTTTTAATTAATTTTATTAATTAATTTATTAATTTTCACTATGACATAGGAGCATATGTTATTTCATATTGTATTAGAAATACCGTGGGTATCTCATATTACGATTTCCACGTTTTATGGTTTTACGATTAACAAATCTAATTTCTGTAATTAAACAATTCAACCTATCCTGTATTTTCTACTAATACGACCTTACTATATCACTACATGAAGAATTTATTGCCAAATATTTATTTATTAAATAATAAATAAAGTTAATATTCTTGAAGCTTCCACGGGTGCTTTCTATTATATATAAAAGTTATGCGGTGCATAACTTTTAAATAAACAAGGTTATGCTCATCTCAATGAAACTTGAGAACATCTAAATTCTAAAATCTTGTTTTACAGTGATTTCAGGCATAATCTAATAATGAATTTTCTACTAAATAGTTTTCAATCCAAGAGCAATAAATTCCTGGTGGAACCAATAGATAGCGTTTATTAGTTTAGCAAAAACGCCGCTATCTCATATTAGGCGCCTATCTTGTAATAGGGGGCTTTCCAAAGAGTAAAGAGTAATGGCTGCACAAACTCTTGCATAACGCACAATACATAGTACATAAAGGAATCAACTAATCGAAATTCTTCTTTTCCATGCAATGGGAGAAAAGGAAAAATTCTGATTAGTTGATTCTTATGCACTATACGTTATGCGTTTTCAAAAGTCTGTGCTACGGCAGGGAATGTATCAATAGTGGGGGAAATGTATTAACAGGAGGGAATGTATCAATAGTGAAGGTAGCTAAATCCACGGACGGATGTACGTCATGACAGCCATCTTAAGCGTCCACTTTTTTTGACGTTTATGCGACAGTTTTAACAGAAAAAAGATCTTGAGCAACAAAACAATTAATTATTAATAAATATTGTAAAGAGTGCCATTACCGGACATGTGGTGTAACAACTTCAGCTCGAAATTATACAAATGTATGTCATGGCAACCATCTTGAGCGTTTTCCACTTTTTATGCTAGTATATATAATCAGTTCCGTTTGCTTAGAACCAAACGTTTTCTCCTATTTTCCTTTACTTTTTGGGGCTTTCTTCTATATCTATTTACACGGAGTAAGGGACTCCGCATAATAAAGGAACAGAGAATAGAGAATAAGAATTTCAATCAGAATTTCATCATTCTAATTTCTATCAGAAACTGTGTATTCCACAATACATGATTTCTGATAGGTTGAAATTCTTAATATTCTCTGTTCTCTATTTCCTATTTTATTTATTGTACGGAGCCCCTAATAAGAAGGAGATAAAACTCAAGCGGTCACAATAAAAGTGAACTCGAAACTCGATGTAAGTCTGGTATTCATAGTCGGTTCTTATTTCAAGACCGTCTGAAATAATGTCTTAAGACGCTAATGCGGCTTTCTGATTGGTTCAAGATATCTTAAGATCGAATTTAAGACGGTCTTAAATATAAGAACCGACTGTAAATACCGGCCTAGAAAAATCCATGTCGGCCTAGAAAATTCGACAGATATAATTTTAGTGCCACGCCTTGCGGGAAAAGTTATAGCGTTTTCCAATGGAAAAACTGGTGCAACACTAAGTGTAACTGTGCTATTCCATTGTCAAAATTCAGTGTTTAATGTTCCATTGGCTTAATTTTCACCGAGGGTTTAAACCAGATCAGAATGTAAGAACCAACCAACTACAGTCGACCATTTGCCTGTCGTTCGACTGTAACAAGGGAATACTCGATTGTAGTTGGTTGGTTCTTACATTTTGATCCAGTTTAAACCCTCGGTAGAAATTAAGCGATTGATAAAATTGATACAAGAAGCACTTGCACTGAGTTCACCTTTTGCTCCACTGTCTTCAAAGTCAGTGGAGACCAGTGCAAGTTGAAATTAAGGTTGTGTTCATATAATATTATATGCTAAGGTATAATATTATGTTATAATATAATATTAGATTATTATATAATTAATCTCATAAATATAACATTGTTTAGTTTCAATATTACTAATAATAGCTATGCAATGACATTTTAATTTTTAAAATTCTTGAAATGTAAAATTTTTATTTTAAAAAATGTTTAAAATAAATAAATAAATCAGAATATTATAAAATAAGTAATTTAAGTTTGAATATAGTTATATTTTTAAGAGTGTTATAAAATGAATGTCAATAAAATAGATGCCTAATGATATATTTCATTGAACCGCATACACACTAAACCTGCATTATTACTGCATTAATGCAGTTTTTATTTAAACCTAGCACGGCGCTAGTGCTGCATCAGTTTTCCCAATGGAAAACGCAACTAGAAATACTAATAGTCACGTGGTTATAGGTCACGTGCGTGCGCGCGTGCGTGCGTGCGTGCGAGAACCTCTTCATTCGAGCGAAATTTCTTACCGGCGAGCATTTTCTTTAGGTCTGCGAACAGCCAGTAGTCGCTGGGAGCCAAATCTGGCGAATACGATGGATGTGGGAGCAATTCGAAGTTCAATTCATGTAATTTTACCATTGTTTTGATTGACTTGTGACACGGTGCGTTGTCTTGATGAAACAAAATTTTGCGTCACTCTTAGCACAATAACTCACAAAGTAATGAATAGAATATCATGAAATTTTAACAGCTGTCTTTTGAAGATTAGCACACACTGAAAAAGAGGTGAATGTAATAAAACTAGCGCCATCTCTGTGTTAGGCTCGGGACTTTTCAGCCCATGTGTATGTATAGTAGACACATACATGTGACTTGTGACTACGTGACAGTCAATACTTCCAACTTTTCCCGCAAGGCGTGATGTCAAATCACATCAGCCAGATTTTCCATGGATTACACCGTGTTTTGAACCCACTTTCAGACCTCGAGTTTTATCTCCTCATTACTCCGTGATCTATTACTTTCCGAGCAAGCAAGATGTTGATTGGCTGTCGCACCGACTTTCGCTGTGTAGCAAATGTTGTCGCGTGTGTGTAGGAGCCATAACGCAGTAAATACGATGCACATTAAAATCAGAATTACACATTTATATTATATTAGGTACAAAATAAAATTAAGAAATATAATTTCTATGTGTGTTTTATGTAAAACTAACACTCTAAACACAGATGTATTACACAGATGTTAACTTAACTCATTCGTAAGTAAAATTAACGTTTACAGTTATGTGGAGCATATGAAAAGCGAGGTTAGATCAACAATTATTGAGCGCGTTCAAGTTGACAAAGCGACTAGTCTGTTCGCCAAGCAAATAAGCATAATCGGTTGTTACTTATAGATCCAACCAATCATATTCAATCGCTTGGTAAGCATGCCTAGCCGCGTTGCTATCTTGAACTCGTCCATTGCACATTTATATTATTTATGGAAATTATTTAGTTTAACTACCCCACCTCAAAAATCGATAAAATTAGGCTTATTCAACGCATTTTTGCATGAAACGAAAGAATCTGACAAAAGCAACGCTCTGCCCTATGAGCCAAGATATTAAACGTTAAAATTGATAACTATTGAGGTTAGGAAATCTGTCACTGCCGCGAAAAAATACTGCATGCGATCATCTTTTTCATGCTCTGTAACCTCGTGTGAGATATTGAGTTAAAGTTGACCAAAGTGTTACGTAGTAATATTTCAGAGCCCTTGGTTACATAATTCAAATTAAAATTCAAACATCGTTCTATCTCCTTTTAGGTCTGTCAAGATGGGTTCGATGCTAATGCTCCATCCAATACTATATGTCGATGCATTCAATAAAAAATATAGGCAATAGGAACAGGAAATAACAAATTTTAACCCTAGATAACACATTAGAATGGAGAAACGCTTTCTGATAAGTTGAAATCTCTTATTCCCTATTCCTATTGCCTATATAAATAAAATAAGTTATAATAAATAAGAATTACTCCTCAAGAATTGCTTCTGCACTAAACTGCACTAGAACTCTCTTTCTCGCTTTCGACAAATATCAAACTGTGGAGACACATTCACATTTCCATACACACACACACACACACACATTCTCACATTCTTTCAGTTATGACTTATACTCATGTAGACATATATACTCCGCGACCAGATGGCACGCTCTCACGAACTTTCGCATCTAGATACACTCACATGATTATTCTTTCTTGGCTTCTTTAATCGTCCTTTTACACGACATCATCACTTTACATTGACGCAATAAGATATTGTATGTGTTAATAAACTAACGTTATTAGTTATGTGTATACCTGTGAATCTTTGTGCCATCCATTACCTACATTCATATGTAGCAATCCGCTACATAATTGATGGCCTTAACGTGATCTGCAGACGCAGCAACAGATCGCAACCGCAAACCGTACGATCGTCCGCCATTACTACTTACACGGCGAGCACGTGTCGTTAGCAAGGACGCCGCCACCAAACCTCCCGGTTAACGCATCAATGGGAGAGGAGGACGCACACATACACAACCAAGTTTCACGGACCATGCCTCGACACGAGGAATTCGGGGTAGAATTCAAACTCGTCCGACTGCTCATATTCTGGAAGAATCGCCCGAAGTTGTAGTTCATACAGTTGGAATCCGAGTTCCACACTTATCGCGTTAGATCGAACGATGCTAAATACAGCGCGGTTATTCGCCATCTTGACTTATTCGCCACGATGACCACAGTCACAGACATTCTGGAGAACGATAAGTATAATAAACTCAAAAAAACCTTGATCGCTAGGTTTACAGACTCGTAAGAAAAGCAGATGAGAACGCTCTTATTAGGCATCGAGCTCGGCGACAAAATACCATCACAACTGTTCCGTGAAATGAGAGTTCTAGCAGGGGAAAACGCCACTAAAGGCCTTCTACGAATCCTTTGGCAACAACGAATGCCTACTCGCATCCAGGAGATGCTGTTAATTTTCGATGGCGCTAATCTAGACAAATTAGCGGAATGCGCAGACAAGCTTTATGAACACCCTTCTTCGGTAGACATACATACAGCCCAGGCAATGTCAACGAATTACCAAGACACTATACAACAGTTGACCAAGCAAATAACTACATTGTCAACCCGGGTAGACAAGCTGGCTAAACGACCCTGATCAAGGTCCCGCAGCAGAAGCCGCACACGGCAACCGGGCAATACGTACAACACCGCAACAAAAGACACAGGCCAGTGCTATTATTACCAAAAATTCAGCAATCAACCACGCAAGTGCACGTCATCTTGCAGTGCACAAATAAAAGCAACCCAGGGAAACAAATAAGACCGCCGTTAATCGGAGTCCACAACGACGGTCTCGAGGTATCTCTCCGGCTCCACGTTACCGACAGAACAATGGGTCTGACCTTTCTCGTCGATACAGGCGCGAATGTCTCACTTTTACCATCGTCGGAAATCAAGAATATAGTCTAACGCCACTCATTCTATACGCTGTCAAGGCTCACAGATCAAAACGTATAGACAAAAAATACGCTGGACCTTAAAATACGCAGACCAATCACGTGGCAATTCACCGTGGCCGGCCCAACTTCACGCTTCACGCCTAGTAATAGGGACAGATTTACTCGAACACGGCTTGATAATGGACGTTTCAAGGTAAGCGTTTAATCGACAAGATAACCTAATTAAACGTTCCAGGTTTTAAACGACAAGTTGCCTACGCTTCCATCAAAACGATCGATTCCACTTCAACATACCACTACATCCTTGCGGATTACCCAAGAATCACCAAGGAACCACAGTTACCGACAAATAGAGCACATGAAATTTTTCACCACATCCAAAGTAAAGGTCCTCCAGTTGCCAGCCGACCGCGACGACTACCGCCAGACAAACTGAGAATTGCAAAAGCAGAATTCACACATTTGGTACAGCTCGGCATCTGCCGATCTTCCAATAGCCCTTGGGCGGCACCATTGCATCCGGTACCAAAGAAGCAACCCGGAGTGTGGAGACTTTGCGAGAGTTACCGAGGTCTGAACGCGGTGACGACCCCAGACAGATACCCGCTGCATCATATACACGACCTCGCCAACCATCTGCACGATAAACATATTCACCACGCTTGATCTAGTTCAAGCATATCACCAGGTACCTGTCCTCGAGGAAGACAAAGACGACGGTAACTACGCCCTTTGGTCTATTCAAATTCGTAACCATGCCTACGGAATGCAGTACAAACCAGTGACTCATGAATCAGGTCCTACAAAGTTTAGAATGTTTCGTTTACGTAGATGATGTGTGCTCATAGTTTCAAAAGACGAAGAACAACATAAAAAGGATCTGTCAGGTCTTTCAGCGACTCCAGAAGGCAGACATAACGATCAACCCAGCTAAGTACAACTTTGGGCAGAGAAACATACAATTTCTCAGACACGAGATCAACAGCGAGGGCATCAAACCTCGGGCAGACAAAGTAAAAGCAATTACAAATTTTATTCGACCAGAGACGATAATTCAATTCCGTAGATTTCTTGACATGTTAAACTATTATCGTCGTCACCTGAAACATGTAGCCAAAGCCAGAAACCGCTAAATGAGCTACTGAAAGATAGCAAGAAAAACGATAAAAGACCTGTACCTTGGAATGCTGAGACTATAGCCGCATTCGAGGCCTGCAAAGCGGAGCTCACAAACATTACCCTACTGGCACATCCGATCGAGGGAGTAACGCTGCTTCTCTTCATTGACGCATCGGACACTGCCATAGGAGCTTCATTAGAACAAGTGAGCAAGAATCAATTGTCACCTATAGCATTTTTTTCTACAAAAACTCAGTGACACACAAAAAAAATATAGCACGTATGATCGAGAGCTTCTTAACGATCTACGAAAGTATTAAATATTTTAAAGACATCCTTCAAGGTCGCATAGTTACTATTAGAACTAATCACAAGCCATTAACTCACGCATTCAGACAGCGATTAGACAAAGCATCACCTCGACAAGCTCGACAGCTAGATTTAATTGCTCAATTCACCACAAACATTATACATATCGCTGGACAGGAAAATATCGTTCCTGATACGTTATCACGCATCAACTTTATCCAAGTACCTGTAATAACTATCACAGAAGAACTATCCACGGAACAGACGAAAGATGAAGAGGTTCAAGAACTTTTAAAAGGCGAATCAGCTTTAGAGTTAAAAGAATTCATCATTATCAGGCTCAACCACTACTTTGCTGTGACTGCTCAAAAGGCGCCATACGACCTTATATCCCAGAAACTCTGAGGAAACGGATTTTCAACGCCGTGCATGGCACACCCCAGCGGCAGAGCTACCAAACATCAAATTGGACAAAAATTCGTTTGGTCGGGAATCAATAGAGATATCACTCATTGGGCACGTACCTGCCTTCAGTGCCAGCGTAGCAAAATCCAATGGCACACCAAAAACATACCTCAAAAGATTCCAATGTTAGACCAGCGTTTCCATCAAGTTCACCTTGATCTCATTGGTCCTCTCCCGGAGGTAAAAGGATATAGGATATTGTTTAACCATGATTGACTGCTTTTCCAGATGACCTGAAGCCATTCCACTTTCCATGACCGCGCAAACAGTTGCTGCAGCATTCATCGACGGCTGGGTAGCACGCTTTAGCACACCTACCGTTATCATTACTGATCAAGGCAAACAATTCGAGGCTAGTCTTTTCCAAGCATTCTCGAAATTCCTGGGCAGCAAGAAGACCAGAACGTCTTCTTATTATCCAGCGTCAAATGGTCTGATTGAGAAATAGCACCGCACCCTTAAAACTGCTATAACCTGCCACGAAGATGAGAGACAATGGCTCGACCTATTGCCTACAGTACTGCTAGGCCTTCACACATGCCTGAAAGAAGACCTGAAATGCTCTCCAGCGGAGTTAGTCTATGGCGCACCGCTGAGAGTACCAGGAGAATTTCTAGAAAACCGAGATCCTACAGAAGACACGGAGACCTTCGTCATAGCTCTTCGCAAACGCATACGACAACTCCTTCCACAACCAACGCAACACCATGGAAAACGGACAGCCTTCCGACAACAGCAATTAGAACAGGCCACACATGTTTTCGTCAAGGAAGACGGCATCTGAAAACCACTCCAACATCCTTATATCGGGCCACACAAAGTGGTACGTAGGGAAAATGAACATGTTTACGTGATCCATATAAATGGCTGTGACGTTGCCCTATCGACCGAAAGGCTGAAACCTGCCTTCTTACTTAACGCAGAAGAAGTACCTGAAGTGCCACAAGAAGAATCAACAGAAAACATGGCTGTGGCGCACCAATACACCAAAGAAGAAATGTAATAAACCTAAAAAAAGTACAATTCGCGCCTATTCATCCAGTCTCTCGGAGGGGAGTACTTGTGGAGACACATTTACACTTCCATATACACACACACACATACATTCTCATATTCTTTCAGTTATACTTCATGCCTTATACTCATATAGACATACTCGTACATAGTCCGCGACCAGATGGCGCACTCTCACGAACACTATACTCAATTTCCCATCTAAATGCACTCTCATGATTATTCTTTTTTGGATTCTTTAACCGTCCTTTTACACATCATCACTTTACATTGTCGCAATAAGATATTGTATGTACTAATAAACTAACGTTATTATTTGTGAATCTTTGTGCCATCCATTACCTACATTCATTATATGTAGCAATCCTGCAAAACATATATCTACCTCGTTTTAAATTTCTAAAGTGTACAGTTCAGCCACAGAAAATACATCTAATATTTCTCTAGATTTGAAAAGTTTAAGGCCCTGCACACAATGGAAGGAATAAGGAATTAAGAATAAAGAATAAACGATTTCAATCTATCAGAAACCGTATATTCCGATGTATCCGATTTCTGATAGGTTAGAATCATTTATTCTTTATTTCTAATTTCTTATTTCTTCTATTGTGCGAAAGGCCTAATTTTCAAAGTTTTAAGTTATACACATTCTGTACAATACATAAAGGAAAGATGCTTATTATGAAATACCGAGTATATTTTGGGTAAATGCTAGAAGACTATGGCCAGAATGTAAAAAAATAATAGGTCTATAATAATATTTTGAAAGGAATTTAATAAGCCTTAAGATAATGTTATCCCCTGCCTTAAAATAATTTAATTCAAATTTTATTTATTTTTTTTAATTAAAGAAATGTTAAAAGTAAACAAATCGCAGTCTAAAAATTATGCTCCTAATATGAGATGCCTCGAGAAATCGAAGGTATAAAATGCAAAGTGCATCAGCAATTAAAAAAACTTTATTCAATGTTTCTAAAGTACAAACAAACACAGTATTGGGCACAGTCAGTACACAATCAGTGTGCGCGAAAAATGAATATGCGATGGATTATACCCAGAACTTGTCTTCAGGTAGTTGAAACCAAGCATCGCAGAAATAAGCACTCTATGTTCATGTTCATTCCGGTCGTTCTTTTTATTATTATACAATAATATTTATGCTTTGGTAACAATTTTCATTAAGACATAGGAGCATACCTTATTTCATATTAGAAATACCGTGGGTATCTCATATTATGATTTCCATGCCTTACGGTTTTACAATCATCAAATTTGACTTCTGTAATTAAACAATTCAACATATTTCGTATTTTTCTATTAATACGACCTTACTCTATCTACATGAAGAATTTATTATCAAATATTTATTTATTAAATAATAAATAAGATTTAAAGGCTCACGTCAACTTGAAGACATCCAAATTCTAAAATCTTTTTTTACAATGACTATATACAGGCATGATCTAATGAATTTTCCACTAAATGGATTTTAATTTAAAAGCAATGAATTCGTGGCGATACCAATAGATAGCGTTTATTAGTTTAACAGAAACACCGCTATCTTATATTAGATGCCTATCTTGTAAGAAGGGGGGCTCTCTTCTATATATGCTGTAATATATGTATTATATATATTAGGTGTAGTAAAAAGTCATCGCGTATTTTTTAGCTCAAAGTTGTATATACAATATCTTCGTCAATAATGAATGAAATTCAAATTTAAAAAAAGTTTTAAAGCTTGAAATCTCTACTTTTAAAAGCTTATCACATTTTTTAAGTTTATATGAGTTTGATAATTTTTACATACCAAAAACTACGAGCTGAAAAAGACGAAAAATTTTCTTCTCACTTTGTGGATTTGTAACGTGTCCAAAACGAATTTGAGAAAATTTTCGATTACATATCGTGAAAGCTTGATACTTTCCCTACAAAATCGTTTTTTTTTTATATTCCTACGACTTTTGATTACTGAGTTATCGCGGATTAAATAAAAGAATTATTTTGACTTTAATTGCTCATAACTCCATTAAAAATTGTCGTATCGTATAATTTAAAAAAGAGATTTTTAAAGCTGAAACTTTACTCTATTAAGATATATTTATATTGTTGGTAAGAAAGTAATTGCGATTTTTACTGATAGATATCTTTTAAAAATACGCGATGACTTTTTACACCTATTATATTTATCACTTTTTAAACTTCTAATTAAAATATTAGTTTATTTTGATAAAAATAATTTCTGAAGAGCACTAATTTATTGGCTAAAACATAAATCAATACGATTCGTTCTTAATTTTGGTTGTGCCGTATACAAATAAACCATTATTTTATATAAAAGTTATGCATTTCGCGGATTTCCTCCGTGTCCAGATCTATTCTTGGAATGCCAACGTTCCGTGAACTTTGCAATTCACTTCGTCAGGGCGAAGAGTAGCCTGATACTGAGCCGCTCCTTTTTATATTACGCTACTTGTTGGAGTGATGGGGGGGAAGAAGAGAATTGTGGGTAAAGGCAGGGGGAAGAAAAACCTAAAAAACTAGAAGTTTAGTTTCGTTATGTAGACGACACATTCGTGACATGGAGACATGACAGAGCCGAACTCCGTAAATTCCTTATTTTCCACAACAATCAACATCCAAATATCTACTTCACTATAGATATAGGGGAAAACGGAAAACTCCCCTTCCTAGATGTTCTTGTCTCTAAGAAAGCTATAGAAAACACACAGATAGATACCTACATGCCGAGTCGCACCACTACCCATCATAGAAACAGTCTGCAATCAACTCACTTGTACTTTCACCATCTCTGACAAAGAATATCTACAGACAGAATTCAACCATTTAAAACTAGTCTCAATACACAATGAAAAAAACGGACGACAAAAAAGACATAATCAAAACAATCAATGAACATGCAAACAAGATAACGGTCTCTGATACACAACCAGACGAAAAGATTCTATCCATTCTCCCGTATATCAAAGGAACAACAGATCGCATTGGCAGGATATTAAACAAACACAATATCCGAATTATCTTTAAACCACCTAAAAAGATAGGACAAACCTTAAGAAATCCTAAAGATCAAAGACTTCCACTCAGCTCCGCAGGAGTATACGAGTACAAAATACCTTGTTCCTGCGAATAAGTATACATTGGAGAAATCGGGAGAATGGTCAATCTACGGATAAAAAAACACCGACGTGATGTCAAGCTAAAACACGTCACACAATCAACATTATCAGAACACAACATCGAAACAGTAAATTAAATACTGTTTGATAAAACGACTACAATAGCCAATATTACTTCATACTTTACAAGAAAGTATAGAGAAGCCATAGAGATACAAAAACATCCTAACAAACAATCTAAATAGAAATAATGGCTACAACATAAATAAAATAAACCATTCTCCTGGTTATTCAAGCTCGACCAATTCCCCCCCTCCTTTCCTCCCACATGCTCTTCTTTCCCTCCACCACTCCAACAAGTAGCATAATATAAAAAGGAATTCAATATGGCTGACTTCTAATAGAGAACAAGGATGCAGACACAATAGAAGAAATAAGGAATTAGGAATAATGATTTCAACCTATCTATATATACCGGTATATCCGGTTTTTGATAGGTTAAAGTTATTTCTAATTCCTTATTCCTTCTATTGTGTCTGCAAGTCTGTTTTTTTTTTCAATTAAACTTCTTGCTTGAAGAAGTAACTATGAAGTTATAAATCTAAAAATAATAATTTTATTAGTTTAAATTATATTTCTTTTTTATTAATTTATAACAATAGTAAAAGTAGTTCAATTGTACTTATATAGACGCAGCTCATTGTCAGTTGCACTTGTTACAGATCGTGAATGTTGCTCAGTCATATTTGCATCATTCATCTTAGTATTAACTGTCTATATATTACATATATTTACATTAGGTACTGCATTATGTTTCAGTCTTCATACTTCATAGATATATTATTTGCGCGACGTCTTCTGCGCTTGACTCCTATATTGCCCGTATCCTTTCCAGTTCTTTATATATTAATATATTCTATTTATTTATATAGAATTAATATATTCTGTCTAGCTGCGCCAGCAAGCTAAATCTTAGCTTAAGTGCTAGATGCAACAATATATATA
>NW_017305244.1:144235-144593 GCF_001594115.1 Trachymyrmex septentrionalis
TAGTACAAATATAATAGTCATTTTAAAAAGTTAAAAAATTTACATTTTTTTCACATATCGTTTTTGTCTTTTTTTATAATGTTCAATAGCTTGCTTAAAAATAAAATTTCTAGCTGTATGTCGAGTATCACGACTAGATAAAACTCTATTAATTTTCAGGGAGGTTTCTGAATTTTAATTCTAACCATCCCATGGCACAAAAGAGAGGGACGATTCTTTCACTGGTTGATAGAGCCTGTTTACTATCAGACTTTAGATTTCATACACGGAATTTGACGTTTATTATCAACATTTTATTAGACAATGACTATCCACTGTCCTTCATTTTTGACACAGTCAATCAACGTATAAAAAATTT
>NW_017305244.1:145223-150475 GCF_001594115.1 Trachymyrmex septentrionalis
ATTATTTTTTATTAATATTTTTATTAGATTTCCGGTATGTTAATTCATTTACGCGTAGATCTTTTTGTGTACAGTTTTTTTGAAGTTTTTTCTTCTTATCAACTAGAGCTTTGCCAAGATTTTCAATACATTTGACGGTTCAATCGTACAAAAATAATGTCGAACTCTACATCAAGACTGACCCGAACTGTGAATGGTATGAATATGTGATCATTTGCGATAATTGTTGTTGTTCTGCGATTTTTGCATTATACTAATGTCTGAAGAGGGCTCAATCCGAGAACCGAAACTTGTAACGTTATATAATTTTGCCTTTGTTGTTTGAAATACATTCTTTTGTTAATTTTAAAGAAACGTGTTGACTCTTACTTTGCCCGTTACTTATTGTCATTTGGTTTCTATTAATTGTTTTACAAAATGAATATAAAAACAGTTTTGTAATTTTTTGTATTGTGCGTTTAAATTCTTCCTTATGTGACATTGAAAAAAATCTAAATTTAATTGTTCATTTAAACATTCACGTAATAATGCAGAAACATTTCTGCGAAAATATATTGAAGAAATATTTTCATTTTCAAATATTTTCAATCAGCTTCAATATATGCATGTTTTAAAAAAGATGGAGACGGATAAGTTAACGAAGGCTTTTCTTGTACATATTCTCTGTGGACTAATTCCCTATACTCTTCACGTGTTGTATCTACTCGTATTGTTAAGAGACTCTGTTTACACGTTAAACAATTTTTAAATTCTTTCAAAGACAATATTTTTTTTGCAAGCCAGTAACATATACTTGACTATTTTTATATGATGAAACTTTATGCATTATTGTTTTATGCGGAATTTGAAATGATTCTACAGAATCTTCTTCCACTGTTTGTTCTGTACTGTGTTAACATCTGAGAAACATCTTTCACAAAGTTCTTTAATGTAAATAGTAAATCATCATCATTTTTGCTTTCGCAGTTAGTACTCATAGAGCGTTTCGAAATTAGATTATATGGATTAATAGTGTTTTGTGTGTGTTTGTCTACAGAACTACTCGTACATTGGCTACATGTAGGATTGATATTTCTACGTTCGTGACTACGAATCATACCAAATAAGTTTTCTAGTGACTCTTGATTAATATTTCTCGTCTTTAAAAACTTTATGCCTGCATTATTGATCATTTTTCATATGTTTTGAAACCCACGTAGAGTAAAGATCCAATTTTTTAATGATGGTATGCACTTAACTGATTATTTAATTTTTGGATCTACATATCGCATATTGGATAGTAATCTTATAGCATACAACCAAAAATCATGATGTTTGCTATTTTCTAATACCGCAACTCGTAAAGGACTTTCTGGATGCAAAGTATGTGCGTTTACAGAATCAAAAAGTTTGTTAAAAAAATCTAACACCACTGCTGTGTCGTATCCTGCCTTGTTTGATATTTAAAATGGACCAATTTGTGAATCAACAAATCCTCCTGCAAAGTTAAATAAAATATATATAAATATACAATATTATGCCATTAGAAAAAAATAATAATTATCACTTATCAAATTACCTTTGATTTTGCTATTCAATATATGCTGATAATCTAGCACTGAAAACTTGAGCAGCACATTTAACTTTTATCTTTTTTATTTTTTATCTAATTACGTGTTTATCAGTTAATGTTGGCAGTTGACGATTTAATATATTTGTGTTGATATCCATTTTATATGTCAGTTCAATGATCTCCCATAATGCAAATTGTCATTCGTTTGTGAATTATTGACATTAAATTCTAAATTTTTAAACAATAAATTATTACGGATTCCTTTTAAAAGATGTGGTGGATCATAGATGGGTACAATATTTTGTTCAAAAAGTTCAATAGTATCTCCTTAAAGAAAATTAAAAATTATCTTATGCATTATTTATTATGTTTTCTAACATAATATATTAAATATATTAATTTTCTAATATTATTATATTTTCTTATATATTAATGTATATTAGGAAATATAATTACATTAATAATAATTAATTAATATAAAAATAATACTCACGATATTCTTGATTTGTTTGTATACATTTTCTTTTAGAATCCTCAATAAAGTTTTTAATGATTGTCATATTTGGTCCTCCTTGGGCACATACAGTTGCAACAACTGTTAAACCAGCCTGAGTCAGCTCTTTTATAATTTCTTTGATACATCTTAATAACTGTACAGATTTTGACTTTTACAGAAATTGTAAGATAATAGCATTTTCCATCCATTTATAATTTCCTCTTATCATAAAAACTAATACATGATCGGCTATTAATGATGTGCGTCTGTGCCCCCAATCTTCAAACCCAACTATTTTGTCATTTAATCGGTCATATTGCAAATTATTGGGTTGTTCGGAAAGTAATTTCGTTTTTTCCCAACAGAGGACTTAATTGTATTTTTCACAGCCAACTTCACACTTAAGCCGCATAATCATGATATATTTTGACAGCTGATATAGCAAGTCTTGCTTGTGAAAAAAGTTCGATTGATTCTACGCAGTAGTTTTTGGTTGGTGCCCTATCAAATATGAAAGTGAAAAGCAGCATTTTCGGCATATTTTACTTTTTTACTATCGGAAAGGTAAAAATGCTGTTCAAGCAAGAAAAAAATTATCCGATGTGTATGGAGAAGATGTATTGACAGAACGCCAGTGCCAAAACTGGTTTACAAAATTTCGATCCGGCAATTTTAATGTTGAAGATGCACCACGTTCTGGAAGGCCAGTTGAAGCTGATGAAGACACAATAAAGGCATTAATTGATGCAAACCGGCGAATAACAACTCGTGAGATCGCTGAGAGATTAAATTTATCGAATTCGACCGTTCATGATCATTTGAAACGCGTCTGATTGAAAATCGTCTTTCATTTTCATAAGAAAAAACGAAATTACTTTCCGAACAACCTAATATTTTCTAAAGACATCTTATCCCACATTAATACACATAATTTATTTCGTTCGTTATTCATTTGTGCAATACACTGTCGAAGATGCTCAAAAACGAGTTTGTTAATTCCTGGTAAAGAAATCTTTTGTAATAAATATTTAAGGGTTGTAGTACTTGGTAAAACAAATAATTTTGATAATAATTTATAACATGATCCAGATTGTTTAAATAGTGAAAGTGCTAAAATTTTTTCATCAAGCATGAATCTTCTTCCCTACAGTACAAATAATAAAGAAACAGTTTAAACAATATTAATTAAAAATCGATCGAATAAAATAGTTACAGTTAAAAAAATATACAATTTTAATATACAATTTTTTCAATGATAATTGAAAAAGATATTACAAATTTACGCTGCTTTTGATTCAAAAAATATATTGCTTAAATATTGGAAACTTCGTTCTGGACATATTAATTCCAATGAGGATTTTAATTCATTAAATAATAATTTAAAATTTACCTTTAGAGCATACTTTGTATTTTGTAATTGCATATTAAAAAACAATTTTTGTGTTGGAGTTCAACTATTGAATTTTTTACAAAATTGTGTATTTAACAACTTTTTTGTATCTTTCAAGCATGTTTTATAATCTATTATTTGTCTCTTCATTCGGTTTCTTTCCTTTACTAACATTGCAGTTTTCTTATATATTTTCTATGCTCTTGGTTAAATGTCGTTGTCTTGTAATAGATCCAAGTATATTTTTTGAGGTTTTCGGTGTACTGGGACAATTATTTGTATTATTATTTTTGATATGATTTTGATCATTTTGTAATGCACTTGTTTCTGCACATATAAAATTACTTGAAGTTTCATTTGACTCATTACTGGTTTGAGATTGTAAATGTAACTCAGTTATATTTGTTTCAGATTGTAAAAGCAGCTCAGTTGTATTTGTTTCAGATCCTGAATGTTGTACATTTGTATGTTGTATATTTGTTTTAGATTGTAAAAGCAGCTTAATTGTATTTATGTTACATTGTAAATGCAGCTCATTGTCAGTTGCCCTTATTATAGATCGTGAATGTTGCTCAGTCATACTTGTATCATTCATCTCAGTATTAACTGTCTGTATATTACATATATTTATATTAGGTACTGCATTATATTTTAGTCTTCGATGAGTTTGAGAGTAAATATAATCTTCAGGTAAAAAATGCAAGTGACATTCTATATTTTCTCAATTCCTCTGATGAAACATTTAAAATAATATTATTGTTCACAATTCTTTCCATTTTTGTGATAATGACGGATTTTTGGGAAAAAAATGACCAGGAGTGGAATTTAGAATTAGATTTACAGCCTGATACAATGCAGATCCATTCAATTTTCATCATGATTAATGAAAATTTTAAAAACTGAAAAATAAAAAAAGAAATATTCTGTTTTATACATAATGGATATGATATATTATCGCACGCACGCACGCACGCACATACATCATCCTTTTCTATATGTAATAAATCATTTATTCATACATAAGAATGAAATGATACATAATGGAATCATCTTTATTATTCCCTATTATACTCTACGATATTTTTACATTGTTCATAATATATAACTTACCTTATCAGATAATAATTAAATAAATTCTATTTGTTTTCTTCACAATTCTACATATATTCTATGTTCTGTGAACACAATATGATGTCATAACAGCGTATATGTATAAATCACGCCATCTGAGCCAATATACCAAAATAAACTAATGCGGTCTGAAGTTTTATATAGAAGTTGATCACGCATGATCAGGCTGCTCTTCGCCTTGATGAAGTGGATTGCAAGATTCACTAAACGTTGACATTCCAAGAATGGATCTGGACACGGAGGAAACCCGCGAAACACATAACTTTTATGTAGAAAGCATCCGTGGAAGCTTCAAGAATATTATCAAACTATTATTTTATATTTTATATTGGCAATTAAGTTATATTTGTAAAAATATAGATAAAAAACATTTTTCTATTAAGATTACATATTTTATGAGCTTACACGACCAATTTTTGTAAAACAATAAAATAAAAGTATATTATAATGTTGAAATATACTTAAAACAGACCATTTTAAATATCGCAGTTAAATATTGTATGTTTGTTTTCTTAAATGTATGTTATTCACAAAAAATCTAATATATGTACATACAACCTATCGTGTTTTATTTATGACATAATTTTTAAAGATTTAATTAAAATATAGTACAATATATATACACACATGCACGTAAGTGTACGCACATGCAAGCACAAATGAGAAAAACACACTGTTCCTGT
>NW_017305244.1:150714-164322 GCF_001594115.1 Trachymyrmex septentrionalis
GTGCGTGCGTGCGTGCGTGCGTGCGTGCGTGCGTGCGTGCATCCGTGTATGAGAAGGAATTGTGAAAGAAAATAAAGAAATAGTAGTAGTAATATACTGAAAATAAATTTAAATAAAATGATAACATAATATTGATAAAATAGTAATTACGATACGTGTAATGTCATAATTAGTTAAACATTAGTTATACATTAGAGAGTTAGAGTTGGCATCCAGAAAATATTTATGTAAAGAATATTTATAATACTTTATAGTAATTATATTAACAAAAATTTAGAACAAAAGAAGAGTCTCCATAAGGTCTAATTCGGTTCAATTTGAATTTCATTTTAAACTGTCAGAAATTTTACTATTGTAAAAATTATAGAAATAAGGTAATTTTAGGTTTAAACACCTATATGTATTTGACATCTATTTATTCTGTAATTAATTAGTCTCATTTTTACCATTTTTACTATCAATATTCAGGGACGCATTCAGATTCCCACCCGAGTGTTAGTATGAGAAACGACATCGATTCGATATCAATTCTATTGTCATTATTCACTGGAATTCAAGTGTCATTTTATCCTTGTTGTCTCATGGAATATTAAATAAAAATGATAACATGATATCTCACTCGGGGAGCACTCGGGCAGGAATCTAAACGCGCCTCTGAATGTTGACACTTGGAAATAAACAAAATACAGAGTCACAAGGTGCTCGTAGTCATATCAGAATCAGACAAATGCCCAATGTTGTTTTTTGAAACTGATTCGTCAACACATAAGCTGTGTTCGCTTCAGGCGCTGTACGCATATTTTATTATATCTAGCGCTCACTACATATGAAAAAAATATAGAATGAAACTTATAGAACATGAACGCCCAAAAGTGCACCTATAGACAATGAAAGATTTCCGGTGATGTTGTTCGTCTTGTATTGTAATGCTGTGAAAACTGAGGCTATATTAATTAATAAACATATGTATTTTATGTTCTGTTAGTTCTTCTCTAAAATGAACGCTGATGAATCAATTTACAATTTAAAGTGCGAATTAATTCGAATTTGAATCGGATCGAATCACAGTGGATTCAATTTGATCTGTTTTCGAATCTGAGAGATTCGAAACCGAAATTTTGAATCATTCGCTTATTTTATATACTTAATTTGCGCGACTCTTTCTCTCTCTCCTCCCCCCCCCCCCTATATCTGCTGCGATCAATCTTGTATCAGCGCTTACCAATCTTCGTGCAAATGCGTGTGCTTATTGGCTTTCATTTTGAAAAAAATGCTATTCATTTTTTAAAATACTATTTATTTTGTTTAAGCCAATGAAAATAAAAGTATAAATTTAGCACAACAATTAGCTTTAAATTAGGTTTTGATACATTAAAAAAAACGTTTTGTACGTATAAACATTAATTTTCTTGATAACTAAATTTTGATTAAAACAACAAATTTGGTTAGAATAAGAAAAATTTTGGTAGAACAACACAATTTTTAAATAAAAGAGTAAGAAAGTTTTGGTTAGTTACATATCAATAAAATGGATGATTAGGTGGTTATATGTACTAAACATTTATCTTTCAATGCAGAAATAAATAGTCACTAGTTCCTTTAAAATAATACATCATAACCACGATTATTTTACTGGCGAAAAAAAATTTTTACGAAAAGATGTAGAAAAACTACATAGATTGAGACAAGATTTAAAAAATTTTTAATTTTTCATAGATGTTCACAGTGGAATGTAGAATGAGGTTTGTCTGTCTTAAAAATTCTTAGTTTTTCGTAGATAGACGTAGTGGGACATAGAGTGGTGTCATTTGAGGGCGGAAGATTTCTAGGTTCTTCAAACAAATAATGCCGCTCTACGTCCCACTATGAATATCTATGAAAAACTAATAATTTCTAAGATGTCTCAATCTATGTAAATTTCCTTAAAAGTTTTTCCGCCAGAGTTGTTTACTTATATGAATATATAAAGATTTAAATCTTTAATTTATTAATAATTATTATATTACAATGTGATACCTCATATATTAGAAACAGACTAATAAAAGCTCTAATTTAAAAAATAATGAAGTATTTTCAATGACAATTTCAGATCTCTTTAAATAAACGAGAAAATGAGTCATTTTCAATGTGTAGATATTACCAAAAAGTATTATTTTTAATACATTTATCTCACAATACCAACTTTTTGATATACTTGTATATTGTATAAAATAAATTTTTTCTTGTAAGTTTGTAAGTTTTTAGATGTCAATGTGTACAAATTTGATTCAAATTTGATTCGTTTTCGAATAAAAAAAAATTCGATTCGATCCGATTCGACATAAAGATTTTAAATTCGATTCGATTCGTTTTCGAACATGTCACAGATTCGATCTTGCAAATGTTTGATTTGCACATCTCTATTATAATTCCTTTTGGAGGAACTGCTAGAACTCTTAATTATGACATTATTTGTAATGTTTCAAGAGACCTAGTAGTTACCAGGCGAAATTTATTGTATTTTCAATAGAAATATAATTTATTCAAGGAAAAGCACCGTTGATCCTGGATAATACTAAGGCCCGATTGCACCAAAGTTACTTTGATTTTAAGTAAGACTTAAACTCTCTCTGTCTCTGTCTCTTTTTCGTTTTAAAACGAGACAGAGAAAGTTTTAAGTTTCGCTTAAAGTCAAAGTAACATTGATGCAACCAGGCCTAAGTAATGCAGATAGAGAAGCTTAGACAATAATTATAAAACGTACATATACATAAAATATGACAGCAATTAATCATACACATTTTCATAGCTACAGCTCAATTTATACACACGCGCGCGCACGTATATACATAGTTCAACGTTTTTCTCTATTAAAGTATACGCACGCACACGTAAGAAGATATGTAGTTGACATAATAACACGATAACATAAGAGTGTAGGTGATAAAAATGAGATTAAATAGTTCGAATCTTATCGAATAGTTATAGAATAAAAAAGTATTAAATATGTTTGTTTAAGCTAAAATCACCTGGTAATGATAATTTTTACAATAATAAAACGTTTTTGGTATTGTAGTTTGAAAAAAAATTCAAACTGGTCTTATGAAGACTCCTCCTTTTATCTATTTGTTTTATTTTTTTGCAAATAAAATATAATCGAAATTATTTATTTATAGATATAGAAAATAGTTTGAACATTAGACAGATCTTAATCTCGAAGCATAACGTATATTTTAAAAAAATATAAAAGTATTAATTTTCAAAAAGTATTAACAAAATATAAATATTTCTTAATTTTTAATTTGCTAGATATGACCTTGACTATGTCTCATCAAATGATGAGACTACTTTAACATTGTTTTTTTGTGATTTAAAGGATTCAACGCCATCTCTTGTTACAGAAGTACCAGTAACATCTAAGTATTCTAATCTTGATGCATTTAAAGCCAAATGGATAAGACTCGAATTTGTTACACGTGGATAATTTCTGCAAAAAAGAATATTAGGTATAAATATTTTCCATTTTTTGTAAAAAGCTTTTAAACTTTTTGGTTCCATTGACTTACCTAACAACCAATGTTTTAAGATTTGGATTATTAGATATTCGTCTATCTTCTCGTTTATCTTCTCGTATATCTTCTCGTAATATTATTATTCGTCTTTGTGGAGCTAGAAAACTATTTACTCCTTCTTTATCGCAAATATCACTTCCAAGTGCACAGATTGCTCTATCTGATATCAAACATCGTTGAAATCCATAATTTTCAAAAGAAAATCCATCCTCGACTAAAAACTGAATTGGAATAATTTATTTTTATGGTTATTATTAAAACATCATTTTTAAAGACTATACAATGTGAACAACACAACAATTAAGAAATAAAAGTGTGAAACTAGCCCCCATTATTAAAAAGATTAAGTTTTATCAGAATTCTGTACAGATTATCGATAATTCCAGAGTTATGGATAATTTAAACAAATAATTTTGGCTATTAAAAGTATAAAACTGCGATTCAAAGATATGGAGGGAGGGGTTAACTTCATGTAGTTCCCCACTTTCGAAAAAAATAATTTTTATTAGAGTTCTGGATAGATTTCTTATAATTCCACAGTTCTTGATGCATTCAAAAAATAATTCCGTTCGAGGAAGTAAAAAAAAAACTGTGATTGAACATTCAAAATTGATATAAAAATGTTAACGCAATTTTTTTATTAAATTGTTTTATAAAACTCTCTGAGAGCTATAAAGAACTCTCAATAGAAGCCCTAGAACTCAAAAAATTTTTTTGTATTTAAAAATTACAAAATTGACACCTATAATTACCCGTAACTTTTTCGATTTTAATTCTACAGATTTATTAGAATTTTTGATAGAATTCTGCGATGGCTATCCAGAATTCTGAACAGAACTGTTATAGCTCTCAAAAAAAATTTTGTACTTTATTAAAATTGGAAAATCGATACCTATATACATATAATCGCTCGTAACTTTTTTTCGATTTCAATTGTATGAATTTTTCTCATTAGGATTTTCGATAAAACTTTACAAGAGCTATTCAGAACTCTCAAAAAATGTGTTCTGTTAGTTTTCTACATTATCGATATTCATAGTCCGTTCTTATTTCAAGATCGTCTTAATTAAGTAATGTCTTAAGATGCTAATACAGCCTCTGGCTGACTGGTCGTGATATTTTATTATTGCACTTAAAACAGTCTTAAATATAAGAATCAATTTTGAATACTAGCCTCAATAATGTTACCATAAATGTGACTTGGGACAGTGCAAGTAACTTAGGACAATATGTACTTTTGTTAAATTCAGTCGTGATATCCATGAGTCACATTAAAGAAAGTTTAAGTTTTTATATTTTCTTTAGTGACTCATGGATGGATATCACTGAATTTAACAAAAGTATACGCTATCCCAAGTTACTGTACTGTTTCAAGTCACCTACTTTGCGGTAACAAGTTACTTTTTAGAAAAATGACGGTAATGATAACGAGTTACTTTTATAAAGTAATTTTGCCAATTCTGAATTTTAATTAGCATCATAGTATTGCTCGTTTCAAAACTATAAGAAATAATCAATTAGAGAAATAGTCAACTTTACTTTCCGCGAGCACAAATCTTTTTGTGTGTAACATCTTTCTTTACTTTCTCTATGTACCTGTGCTAGATTGCCATCTTCGAATATAGGTAATCGTAAAGCTTGTTGCTGCCGATGTTGTATAACTTCGGGCGATTCATCATTTCTCCGCGTCGAAGGGCATTCCAAATAAAGATGCGTTAGAGTTTTAGTACTACTAAAACAACCAACTTCACTATCTCCAAGTGCTGTATCCCGTAAGTCTAAAATCTGAAACATAAGAATATTTGTGTGAAATGTCTTTTTAGTAAGACTATAAGTATAAGAATGATTAATGTGATATAAATTGAAATACATAAGAAAAATATTATACCTCTAATGTTTTGAATCCAAATCTAGTTGCTAAACTAGCATATGCAACACACTCGCCCAGACGATGACATGAGTTCAATCTAAGTTCTTTAAGTTTTGGTATTTTGCTAATAACTAGTAAAGAATGTGGCGTAAACCACTCACAGTTACTTAAAATCAAACACTAAAAATAATATTGAATGTTTAATACAATATCAATAATTACCATTATGATAGAAAAAAATCGATAAAATAAGTAATAATAAAGTGTATTTATTATTCTTTGAATTTTTCATCAACATTATAGATAAATTTTTATATAAAAACTAAATAAAAATTACAAATAATATAAGTCATTTATTGAAAACTATATTGAATACCAAGTATACATTGAATATACAATACAGAGTCGATATTAACAAGTACTCTAACAAATTTTAAGAGTTGATTCCTTACATAAATTTACGATGAAAACTTTATATGATCATCATATATCCAAAATAATAGTTTCAAACATAATATTCTTGAAGCTTCCAAGGGTGCTTTCTGTATAAAAATTATGCGTTTCGCGGATTTTCTCCGTGTCCAAATCCATTCTTGAAATGCCAACGTTTCGTAAACCTTGCAGTCCACTTCATCAAAACGAGGAGTAGCCTGATACGTATCGCCCTGATGAAGTGGACTGCAAAGTTCACGAAACGTTGGAATTCCAAGAATAGATCTGGACACCGCGAAACGCATAATCTTTATATAGTTTCAAATATACTTTAAAACATGCTTCAAACATAACACGTTAAAATTGAAGAAAGACTTTCGTCTTTTTCCAACACTTCGAGAACCACTCGAGTTATTTAGATAAAACTTTAAACACAAAATTTCAAAATTCGAATTTTTCGAAACTTTCGCGAAAAGGTTTTTTTCCAATTTTGTAGGGATATTCTGTAAAGATGTCGTGTGGCATTGTGGAGAGCGATGAAATTCATACTCGACAGATTGCAAGTTTACGTCCCGTATATATGGACAACTTTCGTAATCCATATCGACTTAGCAGAAGTCGTAGAGAAATTCTTTAAATGTAGATGACTCTGTGACTAGGTTTAGCTATCTTAAAATATAATTTCTACTCATCTTCCTATTACTGTTACTACTTGACATCCTGTATGTTCGAAACTATGCCATTTTAGACATGTGGTCATATGCAGTTTTCATTTTAAATTTGTGTAAGGAATTAACCACATCTTAAAATCTTTTAGAGTACTTAATATCCACTTTGTACACCTATATTTTATATATAGAGAATTCCACATCAAATCGGACAGCCTTTATCACCGATCTGTGTCGATTTTTTTATTGATTTTTTAATATATTTCTCAGATTAAAATAGTACTCAGTTATTTCTTTAGATTTTTATCTTCACTAGTTTTCTAAATATGAATTTTTTAATATTTTCAATTTATTTTATTTCGTAAACATTTAGTTGAACATAACTTCTATTTAAATTATGGAAAAAAATAATCACGTCAAAATAATCATCTTAAAATTCTATTAAAAAAAAAAAGATAAATTTAAAGTTTTTGCTTCTATTCGAGAAAAAAATCTGATTAAAATAAACAAAGTCGATTTTCGTCAAGATCGACATTTTTTATTTTTATAAAAAAATTCTCCCATATTCTTAGTACAAATATGAAGAATTTAAGTCATTTGATTATGGTCAAAATTTCCGTGCACGTTTTTTTAATTTTTCAAAATATTAAATCTATTATTTAATGTTAGTAGATTTTTAATCTGCTGACGAGTTACATATATGATGTTATTTCATGACAATATTAAAGAATATATTTTTAACTTCACAATTTAGGGAATAAGGATTTATAAAAATATGATTGGAATAAAATAACGTCTTTTACAATATGTGAAGAAATTTATTAATAAATATCGGATCATTTTTATTTTTCAGTTGTTTTTCCTCACTCTTTGTATATTTCGTAATTCAAAGACTTCGAAAATTTTTTTATAATAAATGAACTACTTTTTTAGGAATAATACTATAAATTTTTTTAGTCTCAGGTACAGGCTTTGCCCTTTCAAATCGAGTCGCAAGATATTCCTTTGCTAAGATATATTCTTCTTAATGAGAACTTTATTACGATATTTGGCAAATTCATTGCCTCTAACACCCACTCGAACAGTTCATGTGGAGTAGTTATCTAGTAATCAGCTGGACGTTGAAGGCTTGCATGAGTAGCCATTCTTTTTACTGTACCACCTATTCCGTCACATGAATCCTTGCCATGCACCGTAATAAAAAAATGCCATTCAGCTGACGCTTCAAAGTCTTCTTCATGATAAAAGATATTTGTAAAGTTCTTAAAATTTTTGAATTGTTAAGGAGCACCATAAAAAAAATAGTATATCTTAGCAGGAACATTCGAAATAGTCCTTACAAATTCATTGATAATTTTGGAAACCATATAAAAAAATGGTAACTAGTGCAAGCCTTCAACGCTCTGATCGCTAGATAACTACTCCACATGAACTGTTCGAATGGGCGTCAGATCCAATAAATATGTAGTAAAGTTCGCAATAAAGTTCTCATTAACGGAAGAAGATAACTTAATAAAAGAATGTCTTACGACTCGAGTTGAAAGAAAAAAACCTAAAACTCATTATTATTCCTCAAAAAATGGTACGTTTAATGTAAAAAAATTTTCAAACTTTTTAAATTATAAAACGTACAAAGAGTAAGAAAAAAACTAAAAAATAAAAATAATCCAACATTTATTAATAAATTTCTTCACATATTCTAAAAGATGTTATTTTATTCAAATAACATTTTTATAAAATCCTTAGTCCCTAAATAATTATGAAACTGAAAATATATTATCTAGTATGAAATAACATGATTTACGTAACTCTCGTCAGCAGATTAAAGATCTACTAACATTAAATAATATATATAATATTTTGAAAAATTAAAAAAACATGGACGAAAATTTTGACCATAATCAAATATGGCTTAAATTCTTTGTATTTGTACTAAAAAAATAAGAGAATTTTTTTATAAAAAATAAATGTCGATCTTGACGAAAAATGATTTTGTTTATTTCAATTAGATTTCTCGAATAGAAACAAAAGCTTAAAGTTTTTTCGTATTCTTTTCTTTATAGAGAGTTTTAAGATAATTCGATGTGGTTATTTTTTTGTTTTTTCAAAATTTAAAGAAGTTCAACTAAATGTGTTTTACAAAATAAAATAAATTAAAAATATTTAAAAATTCATATCTAGGAAACTAATGGAGATAATAATCTAAAAAAAATAAAAAATACGTATTTTAATCTAAGAAATATATTAAAAAATCAGTAAAAAATCGATAGGGATCGGTGACGTTAGCATTACCCAAGGGTCTGACCGACGGCTAAAATTATGTAAAAATGAAGATAAGAGGAATAATCCCCAATGATCTTGAAAGCTTGAGAAATGTTATCCAGTTTATAATCTTCAAAAGAATTCGAAAGGTTTTAGCCGTCAGTCGGACACCTTGCGTAATGCTAATGTCGGTAATATACAAAAACAGATCGATTTTTATTGAAAGAGGGACGTCTCTCTCTTCTGACATATAATTCTCTCAACTTTATCTCCCTAAAAGAGATGCCAATCCTTAAAAAATTTCAAATGAAAAGGGAGTCTAAATACATCATTAGAAAGATATTTCAATTTCCTACCATTCTACATTTGATTTTTTGAATTCGATTAATTAATTTAGGAAATACAGTGTGTTAAATCTAAAACAAATAAATCTTCATATTTTCAAACTTTTTTTCTGTTATATATGGAACCAATCCATTGATTAATTTTAATCTAAAGACTTTATCATATCAAGGTCAAATAAATATTTTTTTTAATTGGAACACCCTATTTTTTAATCCAAAGTCTAATAAAGCTGTAAAGAGCTCTTCAAAACACTATAATAAAGTCATTTTTCATTAAGTACTTTTCGAGTTGTGAAGCTCGAAAGTACCGTCATTAGCATTATCAAAGGTGCCCGATTAGTTGAAACCCCTTAAATGTTGTTCAAGATCTTAATCTTGACATCGTATGTCAAACTCAAAACTATTGGAGGGCGTTCTTCTCATTTTCATTTTCACACTAAAAACTCGTAACTCTCCAAAAATACTTAATGAAAAATAACTTTATCATAGTGTTTTGAAATTATCTTGACAGTAGCTATAAGATTTTGGAATCAAAAAGTATATTAAAAAAAATTGATATACAATTTTATACATAAATCGACCATAAATCTTCGACCTGATCTTGGCGACGCACAAGATAAAATTAATAAGATCAGTAAATAGATTTTACATTTTTACTGAACTTTTGTTTGAAATATTTCTTCCAAAACCGTTATCCTTCTGAATGAATCTCTTTTTAAACATCCTATGTACAGGATATCCGTCCATAAATGTCTGAGCAAATATTTGAGCAACTGGTTGAAGTTACAAGAAAGTTTAATAAAAGAAAGTACGACTCTAAGTCAGCTACAAAGTGCACGTAAAAATTTTTTTTACTCTTGACTTTTTCGAGTTATGTAGGTTACATAGTTTTTTTAAACGGATACCTATAATTTTTTTTGTATATTTGTATAGTAGGGAGCATTTGCAATCAAAATCATATGTGGTAAAAAATTGCTACTACACATCGTTTACGAGATAATCGACATCTCAAGTATTGAATCTTAAGAAGTTAGTTTCCATATCATAATTTGAAAAACAAGGTTCAGACTAATATTTTGAATTCGATTATGTCAAACAGGATCACTCACCTTCAACTCGTGAAAATACGTGACTGCTTGTTTTGTAAATGAAGTATTTGTTTAGCAGTATGAAATTCAGTGTCTGTTAGGGGCAGTCAGTCAGTCAGTCGCCTTTTCAATCAATACATATCATATTATAGATTACGAAAATAACGATGTTAACAATTAGTGAAAAGTGTAATGCTCGAGGTATGGCATTTAAATATGCGTAAAATGAAGCTCGGCTACTTTATCAACGAAAGTATCCAGAACAAAGGATACCAAACGGTCGTACATTTCGGCGAGTTGAAGATCAATTACATCGAACACGATCACTAGCAAGACAACGTCGTACAATCAGAACAGACGAAGAGAAAGAGACAAGTGTGCTATTAGGTTTTATTGAAAACAAACGTACATCCATAAGAATAGTAGCATGTAATTTAGAAGTATCAAGAAGTTACATACTATATTAAAGAAATCCAAATTTAAATCGTTTCGTGATAATTTAGTACAAGTTTTACATGAAGAAGATGCAGATCGCTGATTAATGTTCTGCTATATTAAAGACATTGTCTACGTAACCGTACCTGAAAATGAAGAAGATTTACGACATAAAATAACTAGAACTGTTGAAAGCATTACAGTAGAAATGCTGTAGTCAACAATGAGAAACATTGTAAAACGCGTTAAATGTTGTATTGAACACGATGGTCAAAATTTTGAGCAATTTATAGATTAATAAATGTTTAATAAAAAACATTGTTCATTTTTTTCTTCTCCGACCTCTCTTTGACATTTCAAACCACGTTCAAAATTACTTAGAATTCAACTTACTGCTTTGATACTTAAAATGTTGATAATCTCATAAACGATGCATAGTAGCAATTTTTTACTACATATAATTTTGATTGCAAATACTCCCTACTATACAAATATGCAAAAAAATAGGTAACCATTTAAAAAAACTATTACTACATTTACACGACACGCTTTACACTGAAGTTACAACATCAATGTTATGAAACGGCCAAACGCAATCATTCCATTCTTCAGAGGAATAGTTATGATTGGCCAGTTTCATAACATCGATGTTATAACTTCAGCGAAAAGCGTGCCGTGTAACAGAAGTCTATGTTAGACCTACATAACTCGGAAAAATTAAGAGTAGAAAAAGAATTTTTACGTGCACTTTGTAGCTAACTCGGAGTCGTATAAATTTCTCTTATTCAACTTTCTTATAATTTCAACCAGTTGTAAGATATTTGCTCGGATATTTATAAACAGACATACATCCTGTAACATATAGAATGATTTATTTTAATCTTTACAGATATCTTTGATAAGAGGCTTAGAACAATAGCTAGTTTTTAGTTGCTAATTTTAATAAATCTTAAATCAATTTAATTTGTCATTATTATTTTTTGAACATTGAAAATGTAAGGTCGAAACGTCTGTCATGTAATTTAGGATTTATTAAAATTAGCAACTAAAAACTAGCTATTGCTCTAAGCCCTTTATCAAAGATATTTATGAATTTAATTGAGTGTCATTAATACAATTTTATTAATCTTAACAGATCAATATTTCAAAAAATATGAAAGAAGGTTTCAGACAAAAATGGAACGATTTTGAGGAGGCTATATCTGGACACGTTATTTTTTTTCTAAATGGAAGCGCCAAAAAGATATAAAAGTCATCTTCATTTTTTTAAATAAAATTATATATATATAATTTTCTTTTACATAGTATAATTCCTCTAATTATATTGCATATAAAAATGTTAAGATATAAAAAAAACAATAGGATTATATGTTTTTTTTTACTTAATATTCTCTAATTATTCTATATACAAACGTATTAAAATAGATATATTAAAAAAATTAATATAAAAAAATTAATAGTTTACGAGGTATTTTATACTTTATTGTGGCACAAAATGTTAATATTGACATAAAATGTTAAATATCTCCTAAACTTTTAATTTTTTTAGAATTATATCTTAACACTTTTATTAGAATAATGAGATAAATAATCAATTAGTATAAAGAGAACATATAGATTCTTATTTAAAAAATTATCCGTTTGCCTACATAGTTTTAAAGCAACTATGTGTTTTTTTACACCAATTAATTTAATTACTCTCATTGTATTTATGAAAATATTAAGGAAATTATTAAGAAATTTAATGTTTCATGTCAATATGTGAAAGAATAAAGTATATAATATCTAGTAAATTATACATGCCCACAAAAAAGTATCCTGTGCTGGGGTGGAGACCCAGCTATTCTTATGTATTTTGAGTCGCTGAATATGAATCTGACATCAAAATAAGTAAATTTTCAATCTAGAGCGAAAAAATGATTCATTTTGATCCATTTTTTCGCTCTAGATTGAAAATTTGCCCTGGACAGTCCTATTTTTTGCTCCAGCACGGGGCACTTTTTTTTGTGGACCTGTATAATTTACGAAATATTATACACTTTATTCTGGCACATATTGACATGAACTATTAAATATCTCGTAAACATTAAATTTTTTAATAATCTCCTTAATATTTTCATAAATACAATGAGATAAATTAATTGATGTAAAAAAACACATAGCTGCTTTAAAACTATGTAGGCAAAAAGGATAATTTTTTAAATAAGAAACTATATGTTCTCTTTATACTAATTGATTCATCTCATTATTCTAATAAAAGTGTTGAAGTGTAAATCTAAAAAAATTAAAAGTTTAGAAGATATTTAATATTTTATGTCGATATGTGTCAGAATAAAGTATAAAATAACTTGTAAACTATTGATTTTTTTATCTATCTTAATACGTTTATATATAGAATTAGAACTATAGAATATTAATTTAAAAAACATATAATTCCATTTTTTTTTTTTAATGGAATGACCTTTGTATCTTTTTTAGCACCTTCACTTAGAAAAAAAATAACATGACCAAAATACGTCCCTCTCACTTACATTTTTGTTTGAAACATTTTCACATTTTTCGAAATATTTGTTATGATTAAAATGAATCACCCTGTATATCCACCCACAAATAGGGGACATTGTAATATAATTTTTTACTTGTTTTTTTTTTGCAAGTATAGTTTTATACACAATAATTTACATAAAGCAGCTAATTCAAAAATTAAATTATATAATTGTAAACACAAATAGAAAAGAAATAATGAGAAGTAAAATACAAAAACAGTATTTACCATTTTGATATTAAAAGCTTTATCTATATAATAAAACATCAACTTACTGTCAAATTAGGCATGTGAAGATCCATTTTAAAAAAATAAGATTTATTGCTTTGTAAGTAATTCATTTTGCAACCTTCTAATGAAAGCTTTTCAATAGTGCATGGAAAATCTGTTATGTGAATCTGTAAAAGTCGCGC
>NW_017305244.1:164422-165658 GCF_001594115.1 Trachymyrmex septentrionalis
ATAAATCATATCATATTAAATACATTCTAATATTTCTAAATACATTTTAAAAATAAGAATATGTCACTTATAATTATTGCTATCATAAAATATACCTTATCTCCATTGATATAATATTCTTCAATGATCAATTCTTTGAGTTGATCACATAGTGTTTTCACATTATTAAAGAATCTTTGTGTAAGAGATGAACATTCACGCGAAATCAGATTCCCACGTATTGCCAAACTCATTGTTATTGGTTGCAAAAACTTCATATACTGATTCAAATCTTCTAGATATATGGGTTTTGTTCGAAAATCTGCTCTTCTCCACAGAGTTCTGTCTTGCGTTAATTGTGCAAATCTTTGACAACATCTATGATTCAAAGAAATAAATAAGTAGAAGCATCACAACAGATATAACATAAATACAACTCACAAGCTGATTGCCATAAGATCTTGTGGATGTAAATATTTCAATATATTAAGTAAAACATCATCCGAGAATTCAAGGATATGCAGAGATGTTGATCGATTTAGATTTACAATTTCTTCAAGTTTTATACGTTTTGTATCTCTGCTACTAGATGGTTCAGGAGAAAGAGACTTACTGCGTTTTATTTTCATCTCTCTTTTTTCTCTTCTTCTTTTATCTATAAAACAAAAAATAAAAGATAAGAAATCGAATAACTTCATAATTCTACGATTTAGAGAAGATGTTTATGTAATTTTCATATTTTTAATGTATGTTATAAATTATATACAAGGTCCATAAAAATTTTAATGTATACAAATATAACATAATTTAATTTTTCTCTACAATTACTATATTTAAAAATTTCTTTTTTATAAAAAAGCTATGTTCTTTACATGTGATAAATAATTGAGAGGGCTTGCTATAGAAATTATAAATCCTTCTGCATATTTTCATGGATTTAAATAGAATTAATCAGATTTTTTCATATTATGACCAAAAAGATTGTGACACAATAAAAATTTAATTTATCAAACAATCTAATTTTGACTGCTAACTAATCATTTTCCATACTTGAAATCTAGAAGCAGTGGATGCATTCAGAAGCACGATCGCTCATCGTGCGCTCAGTGAGCTCTTGCATCTGATTGGCATATTCCATTAGATCTAAAAATATAGACCAAACAGGAGCTCAATGAGCGCTCAGTGAACGGTCGTGCTTCTGGATGCACCTAGTGAAAAATCTAAAATAATCATGCATATATATATATATATATAATA
>NW_017305244.1:165909-167292 GCF_001594115.1 Trachymyrmex septentrionalis
GAAAGATGCTCTTGGAGGATTGCGATTTGACAACGATCAAGATGTTGAGGAATTCGTGCGCAATTGGTTGGTGACTCAACTTCAAAGTTTCTACGAGCAAGGAATTAACAAGCTTCCAAACCGCTGGGAAAAATGTGTAGAGCGTGAAGGAGACTATGTAGAAAAATAATCAACAGTATTTTTGTATTGTTTTATAAATAAATAAATATTAAAAAAGAATTCCGGTTAATATTTGATTCACCCTCGTATATGAAAGAAATTATTTTTGTATTAAATAATCTGTTTTTATTTTTTTAAATTTTTATTTATATAAAAATTTTTTTTGCTTTATATAAAAATGTTTATGCTTTCCAGCGAGAAAGTGATTGTCTTTGCTTTGGCGCTCACAGTGTTTGTAATAGCATCACTTTTCCTTGTTTAATATTCGATAGCCAAGAAGAAAAAAAGGCTGCGTTCAGCAGAGGAAGCAGCTTTGCAACTGTTGTAAAATTCTTCAATACAAATATTGGTTTTTACTTATGATGTACAATCATATAGAAGAATTTCATAACAGTTGCAAAGCTGCTTTTTCTGCTGAATGCATTAGATGCGTTCAGTAGAATGCAACAGTTTTACAACCGTTTTATGATTGTCTGCTGAGCAATCCTAGATACAATCAGCGTCTCAACATGTTTATTCAGCGGTTGCCATGATTTCTAGCTACGTTGTGCAGCAGAAGGCAACAGTTTTGTAACCGTTTTATGATTATCTGCTGAACAGTCCTAAATGTAGTCAACTTTTTACAGTCGACATGCTTTCCAGCAAAGTAAAAGTATGCTGAGTCACAAATGAAAAGTGTTGAGCAAAATGGCTGCAAAGCGATTGCATCTCTTTATCAAATATCTAATCTTTATAGTCTTGCGTTTCAGGCTTAGGATGCTGTCCCATGACAATCGGAATTTCGGAAAACAGAAAAGCAATAGAGTGGGGATCAACCAATCAGAATTATTGGGATGCATTACTATTTGTCTGCACATATGTTATATATTAAATACAAGATTATCGAAATGGAATTTCTGAAAGTATAAAAAGAAATTCATTATTAATAAATAATTTTTTGATAAGTATTCATTAATATATAAATATTATATTCATTTTTCCAGCATATAAATATAACTATTTATATCGTTAGGGATAAAATTGCATGCTTGTCGATCCAAAATTTCTGTGGCTTATAAATGGTTATATTTATATGGAAAAATGAATACTTATATTAATGAATATATCGATATTATGAATATTCATATTATAAATATGAAATACTTATCGAATAATTATTTATTAATAATGAATTTCTTTTTATACTTTCAGAAATTCCATTTCGATAATCTTGTATTTAATATA
>NW_017305244.1:167392-171333 GCF_001594115.1 Trachymyrmex septentrionalis
ATATAACGTATATGTGCAGACGAACAGTAAAGCATCCTAATAATTCTCATGGATTGATCCCCACTATTACTTTTCCGAGATTCTGTTTTCCGAAATTTCGACTATTATAGGACAGAACTCTTATTCTCTGGTGCTGTTATTTCGAGTTTGTGTGAAATTTTGAATGAAACACAAAAGAGATTAAAAAATTAGTTTTCGAATTCCATAATATATTTTTTGTAAAAAAAAATATATATATATATAAAATCCTAAAACTCAATATTATAAAGATTAAATATTTAATAAAGAGATGCAATCGCTTTGCAGCCATTTTGCTCAACGTTTCGTGATTCAGCATACTTATATTTTATTAGAAATCATGTCGACCGCTGAACAAACATGTTGAAAAGTTGAGTGCGTTTAGGACTATTCAGCAATCATAAAACGAATTCTATATAATGTCGGCTTTCCGACGAAGTCAAAATAATTATACAAGAAGCATAAAAGCCAACACAAGATATTAGTACAATATTCTATTTCTCATATATAACGATAATATAACGATAAACGTTTCGACTTTAGATTAGGTCATCTTCAGTATCAGAACAAAATTATAAAATATCTATTTTTAGTCATACATTATTTAACGTTTTACATTATTAACCATATAAATTTTACATATACTTATATGATGTTCTTGTAGTCTCAATAAATCCTTTCATTTCATCCTATAAGATTAGGCCTATCTTGTGTTATATGTCCAGATTTTTTCATAAAATAATAAAGAATTTGACATCTTAATGTCTCACACAATTCCCAATTTCTATAATGTCGTAATTAGAAGTTAAAATTCAAAGTTGTCGAATAATATATTTTTAATATACAGTCATATTTTTTATTATTATTATAAAAACCAACAATCGAGAGCAATAAAAACTTACCTGTGTAAGTTCAAATTTCTATCTTATCAGTGAGAACAATAAGATCATCAATTTCTTTACAATAATTCTTATAAGTACATATACAAGGTGCGTCCCAAAATTTTCCGAACTTTTTCTATAGGGATAGGTCGGGTGGCGCCATCTGTGTGTTCGATTGCGCGTTTGAAAGGTACATCCCTACCTAACTTCCAGTGAAAATTTCATGACATTTGGTTCAGTGGAAACGAAGTTATGGCGTCTCAAGTGTCAGTATGTTGTATACATCGGTACGAGAATGAACTTCGAACAAAGAGCCAATATTAAGTTTTGTTTTAAACTTGGTAAAACATTTACCGAAACCCATAATTTGATGAAACAAGTTTATGGTGATAATTGTGTAGCCCGTACCAGTGTTTATGAGTGGTATACGCGATTCAAGAACGGTCGTGAGGACATAAATGACGACGCACATACAGGTCGCCCAAAATCGACAATTAACGAAAATTCCATCGAAGTTGTGCGTAATTTCATCAAGCATGAGCCAAAATCTTCAGTGAGATACATGGAAATGGAATTGAACATCCCCAAATCAACGATTTATCGCATTTTGACCGAACATTTGGGCCTACAAAAAGTCTGTGCACGATTTGTTCCACACAAGTTGACTGACGACCAAAAAATGCTTCGAATTCAACATTCAAAGGACATTATTAAGGAAGCCAAAAAGGACCAAAACTTCCTTTATAGCATTGTTACTGGTGACGAGACGTGGTGTTTTCAATACGATCCAGAAACCAAGCGTCAAAGCGCGGAATGGAAGGCGCGAAACGACCCAAAACCCAAAAAATCGCGTTTTGAGAAGTCAAAAGTGAAGACAATGCTCATTTGTTTTTATGATTCCAAGGGTATTGTGCACAAAGAATTCGTTCCAGCAGGCCAAACAGTTAATGCTGTATTCTATGTAAGCGTTTTGAAGCGTTTGGTGCACCGCATTCGTCGTATTCGGCCAGAATATCGCGAAGAAGGAAGTTGGCGCTTGTTACACGATAATGCGCCATCTCACCGTTCGACACTTGTCACTGATTTTTTGACTAAAAATGACATTTTAACAATCAACCATTCCCCGTATTCACCTGATATGGCACCTTGTGACTTCTACCTATTCGGCAAAATGCATTTGTCCATGAAAGGAAAGCGGTATGTGGACGTAGAAGACATCCAAAGGGCTTGTACCACTATTCTGAAGGACATACCTTTGAACGACATAAAACACTCATTCGAAATGCTTTTAGATCGTGCCAAACGTTGTATTGAGTCCGATGGGGACTACTTTGAATAAACAAATTTGAATTTGAAAAAAAAAGTAAACCGTTGTTGTTTTATTTCAAAAGTTCGGAAAATTTTGGAACGCACCTTGTATATTGTAGTATATATTAGTATATATTAGTAAATTCAAGTTTAAATTATTTAAAATAATGAAGATCCAGCTTCGTATTAGGCATTTTAAAATTTCTAGTAGTATTGATTGTGTTCTCACATATACGATCTAAAATAAAGATTCTTAATATAATTCTTGTAATATTAAGGCTAGTAATTTTTTAAATCATAAAACGATTATAAAACTGTTGCCTTCTAGGCAACGCAACTGGAAACACGCTGGTGACCGCTGAATGAACACGTTGAGACGCTGAATGTATCTAGGACCGTTCAGCAGACGATCATAAAACGGTTGTAAAACTGTTGCGTTCTGCTGAACGCATCCATTGCTTAAAGCGCTGTAACTGCTGTAAAGCTGCAGAGCGAATGTAGCCAATGTAACAATCATTTCGTTTTTATTTAATATTGGAAATAAACGTGTGACCAAAAAAAAATATAATTATTCATTGTAAAGACCCTATAACAAAATCTAATCATAAGCGATTTTGTCAAAATCTTATGAGAAAGAAAGATATACATACCATTCGCGTGTATATAAACTATCTCACTCTAACAATGCCTTACTCTCTAAAATCTTAATCAAAGGTATAGAATAAAACAATATTAAAATAAAATAGTTATATATATATATATATATGTGTGTGTGTGTGTATATTACGAGAAAGAAAGATACATATACGAGGATCGTTTGAAAAGTTTTGAGCCTCAATATGATGGCATTACTCATAAAAACCATTCTGATACTACAATCATACATGTTTTGTAATATATCTGTAAAAATTGTAGCCATTGTGGATGCTTAGTTGTTGTTTGACAGTCATTTATGTCAATCGATAACAGTGTTTTTGTAAAAATGGACAAAATCGAATATCGATCGCCATAACAAAAATTTACGAATTGCGGTTCGAATTAATTAACTACCCATCATATTCATCAGATCTGATCCCCAATGACTTTTTTGTTTCCTAAGCTCAAACTTAGGCTCGGAGGACACAGATTTTCATCAAACAAAAACACTACATCGACTGGTACAAATGACTCTCAAATAACAACTGAGCGTCCAAAATAGCTACAATTTTCACAGATATCTTGCAAAACATGTACGATCGTAATATTACAATGATTTTGACGAGTAATGCCATCTTCATTGTTCATCTTCAGACTCAAAACAACCCTCTTATTTTTGCTATATATTTTTTAAAATAAAAATAAATATAGCATCACAAGGCATTAGGAGTCAGTGCTAATGATTTGCGCAAAAAAAAAAACAATAAAAATATAAATAAATTTAATTAATTCGTCCAGAATTTTTTTTTCTACTATAAATTTATTTTTATTGTACGAATTAAAGGTGTTCCTAAAATATACGTACTTCTTAAAATTATTATTTTTTTTATTTATTGTTATATATTTTTTATTATATGTATATTAAACTGCCAAGAAAAAAAAATTGTTTTTAATCGGTCAGCTCAAAAGCTTCCATTTTATGCCAAAAAAAACACTCCTAAATTTTTATCAAAAAATATTAACATTTAGAGATCGCTAATAAACAATTTTTAAATCAAAGTTTCGATTTTCCTTAATACATTTAATTTGATACAAAAA
>NW_017305244.1:171841-173278 GCF_001594115.1 Trachymyrmex septentrionalis
TATATATTTTTTAAAATAAAAATAAATATAGCATCACAAGGCATTAGGAGTCAGTGCTAATGATTTGCGCAAAAAAAAAAAACAATAATAAAAATATAAATAAATTTAATTAATTCGTCCAGAATTTTTTTTTCTACTATAAATTTATTTTTATTGTACGAATTAAAGGTGTTCCTAAAATATACGTACTTCTTAAAATTATTATTTTTTTTATTTATTGTTATATATTTTTTATTATATGTATATTAAACTGCCAAGAAAAAAAAATTGTTTTTAATCGGTCAGCTCAAAAGCTTCCATTTTATGCCAAAAAAAACACTCCTAAATTTTTATCAAAAAATATTAACATTTAGAGATCGCTAATAAACAATTTTTAAATCAAAGTTTCGATTTTCCTTAATACATTTAATTTGATACAAAAATGGCTTAATCCGGATTTCAAATGTAATACTGTATGTTTTTTAATCGCTGAACACGATCCAATGAACATGATTCCATATTTAACCATATGATATATGCCTTAAGAAATATAGCCTGAAATGTGAAAAAAATGACCAAATTTCAAGTTCAAAGTTGATTTTAGCAACTTAAACTTCGTTTAAATAGGTCGTGATTCCCCTCAAATTGTAGATCTGTTCACCAAGAATAAGATCCAATTTGAATTTTCCTAGGACTCTTACAGGAGCTTTAAAAGTTGAATTTAACTGGATTATAAAATAAATTTTTTTTCTATCCTTAAAAAAGTTTTAAAGTAAATCGCTTTGTGGTTTTAACATCCTCAAATCAAATGCCTCAATTTGACAATAAAAAACTCTTTATTAGAAAATGACGATAGAAAAAAATGAAATAAGTACATGATACAAAAAAACTGATTTAATTAATTGAAATAAACTACATATTATGTACAATAGTATAGTTTTTTATTATGTATTCATTTCATTTCCTAATAAAGTTTTTGTCAAATTGAGGCATTTGATTTGAGGATGTCAAAATCACAAAGCGATATACTTTAAAACTTGTAAAAAAAATTTTCTATTCTTAAAAATCATAATCCAGTTAATTGCAACTTTTAAAAGCTATGTAGAAAGGGAAAATTCTATTTGGATCTTGTTCTGGGTGAACAGAGATCTATAATTTGAGGGGAGTAATCCATTTAAACGCTTGAAACATTGCTAAAATCGACCTTAAACTTGAAATTTGGTCATTTTTTTCACATTACTCAGGCTATATTTCTTAAGGTGTGGAGCTAAATGTGTTATTGCATCGTGTCCAGTGACCAAAAAAACATATAGTACCACTTTAAAAATTCAAATTAAGCCATTTTTGCATCAAATCAAACATGTATTAAGGTTCATGAGTAGTCAGCACGTCAAAATCAGTCGGCGAAATCGGTAGTCTCACACACACAAGCACAAGCCCATGTAAATGTGCTCTCGG
>NW_017305244.1:183561-187814 GCF_001594115.1 Trachymyrmex septentrionalis
TGCTGCATGCCATTTCATTATTATTTGCTTAATTGTGAAACTGTGATGTGTCTCGCACTTATGAAAGTCCTAAAAATGGGTAGAAAAATAGTTATCCTGGAATTTGATACGTAAAAGCGTATATTTCATTCATTTCAACTTCAAGCAGTTCAAACTGTGTTTTTTTCTGAAATTAGGCTCACTTTACTTTTAGGCCTGCTTTTTACGACCATTTACTGACTATTAAGGGAGAAAAGAACAGTTTCTGCCCATTTTTATAGGTATTTTAAAGCAATCGTCATTTAGATTTATTCAAATTGTCTTTATTTACAAATGGCTTGCAGCATAAATTTACGTGTCATTTCTCGCTTCTGACGTCACGATTCCAACATGGCCGCCGCGACTACTCAGGAGCTTTAAGGCTTCTGACTACTCAGCCAAGAACTCTGCCTTGATGACACAGAATCAGACGGCGGTAAGGCGAAATCGATAGCTACACGCTTAAGCACGAGCCCATGTTCGTGTGCTTGTTTGTGGCGCGCCGAGAGTGAACTAGACAGCGAGCTCCTTCTCACTAATTCCTTGTTTCAAGCCACCGAAAATGTTTTCTCGGCAATCTCGGCCGCTCGATGGCCCTAGGCATCAATAAGGGGGGCAAAATCCTAAATAACACATAAGTTTCAATAAATTATAGTAATAGTGTAACCTTCTCATTAATTCAGAATAGTATAAATCATGTTAAAATGCAATAATTTACGAGATATTTAATTGTTAACGATTTTTCATGCGCGTTATATAGTATACCCCTTTTTTATAAACTCGAATAAACAAGAATAGTTCAGTAGAAATATAATTTTATCGGAAAAAAAAATTATAAACCATTTGTTTTCACAAAAGTCTCGAAAGGCCATCAGAAAAGAAATGCGTATGTTTGAGATTCAAGACTTGTGAAGAAAATATGCGAAAAAAAATCGAATAGTTGCAAAAAGCACGTTTTTCGCTTATAAAACGAAAGATATTGATTGTATAGAAAAAGTACCTACAAAAGTATGAGACATGGAACAATAAAATCGATCCATTAGTTCATATAAAAAAAAAAGGCCTTTTAAAAATTTAAGTTCACAGATTGATGGGAAATATTAAATAACATGTTTTTCGTAATCAATTTTGGCTTAAGGCTCCTGACTACTCAGCCAAGAACTCTGCATTGACGATGGCGACACAGAATTAGACGGTGGTCTGACGAAACCGGTACCACATACTTAAGCACGACATACTTATGTCCGTGTGCTACGGCGCGCCGAGAGTGAACAAAACAGCAAGCTCCTTCTCACTAGTCATTTGTTTCAAGCGATCGAAAATGCTTCCTCAGCAATCTCGGTCCTAGACATCAATAAGGGGCAAAGGACATTCTAAATAACATATAAGTTTTAAATTGTAGTAATAGTGTATTCCTCCCATTAATCCAGAATAGTATAAATCATGTTAAAACGCCACACTTTATGAGATATTTACGATTTTTCATACGCGTTATATTATAGTATACTCCTTCATAAACTCGAGTAGCAAGAATAGTTCAGAAGTAGAATCTTAAAATTATAAACCAGCGATTTATTTCACGAAAATCTCGAAAGGCCATCAAAAAAGAAATGCTTATGTTTGAGACTCGAGACTTGTAAAGAAAATATGCAAAAAAAAAAATCGAATAGTTGCAAAAAAACATGTTTTTCGCTTATAAAATAAAAGATATTGATTGTATAAAAAAAAATCAGTATAAAAAATGAAGATATTCGAAATAACTACAAAATGAGACATGGAAAGACATTAAAATCAATCTATTAATTCAGTAAAAAAAATAAATAAAAAACAGCGAAAAAAGCCTTTTTTTCACTCGCTTTCTGTTTGAGATTTAAACGCAAAGCTTTAAAATTTTCGTAAAATATAGCCCTTGTAATGACGAACAAATCTAGCCTTGAACAAGTCTGAAATGTTCATAGTTTTTGTTTACTAAAACCATTTGTTTACTAAAAATCTGTCTGCGGAAAACTTAATTTCTTTATCTTTGAGCAGCCGCACAGCAATTTACAGGGGTGATTTTTCTTCTCCAAGAGTTGCATCTATCACGTACATGTAATAACAAAACGATTTTTTGCATTTTTAAACTATTATAAAACGATTTTAAAAAGTGGGTAACTTTTTCCGTATAAAAAAATAGAAATAATTCCGTTAATATGCATCATATCAAATAGCCGTGTGAAGCATTTGTCTGGCACCAATTTATCAAGGAAGAATTGAATTTGCTGTTTAAAAAATCTCGAATTGTAATCATAAAATTTTTATTTTAAAAAATATTTGTTTTTTGAATTTTTATTTTTTCAGTTTATTATTAAAAAATCAAGTTTGAGTATGGAATGCATGTCTAATTAACAAATTTAAGTCACATTAGCTATGTTTCTTTATTTAATACGCTGTAAAAAATGTCCAATTGGATAATTAAACGGAATTATCAGTACAAAATTGTTTTTGTGAATTTAATTGCAGATATGATATATGTATAAACAAATAATAAATAATTTGCCAAATGTTAGTGTAATTAGTGTTGAATATAGTTGCAAAATATATTTTTTATGTAACACTAATTTACTTTTATATTTGCGAAAGTTAGTGTTATATCTTTAACAATTACGCTAACATTTAGCAAATTACTTATTAATTATTTGTTATTAATAATTTTGTACCAATTCCGTACATTTAATTGTCCAAGTGGATACTTTTTACAGCATATTAAATAAAAAAATATAGCTAATGTGTGACTTAAATTTGTTAATCAGATGCACTCCATCACATGCACTCTATAATCAAACGTGATTTTTTTAGTAATAAACCGAAAAAATAAAAATTCAAAAAACAAAAACTAAAAATTTTATGATTACAATTACTTTGCAAAACATATGGTTAAGCTATTTGTTTATATCTCGTCGAGCTACCCCAGATTAAACAAAAATCAGGTTTCCACATCAATTTATTGCTGAGAAAATATAAATTTAGCAGACTTTAACGCACGAAATCAAATACGCGCGAATCGTCGAGCGACCCTATCTTCCCTACTCGCGCGCCGGCTTCCCTCACTCTGCCCGGCGCACTGTCTCACTCGCATTCTTCAACTTTCCAACTTTGGTTTTAAACTTTTTCGGCAGCAAAAAATTCGAGAATTCAATTCTTCCTTGACAAATTAGTGCCAGAACTCTTAATTTAAAAAACTAGAGCCACAATGATTTTTTGAAAAAAAATTGGTATCTTTTTTTTAAAATTCGTAGAAAAATGTCAGATGTCGAATGCTTCACACGGTTATTTCATATGATGCATATTAACGGAATTATTTCCATTTTTTTATACGGAAAAAGTTACCCACTTTTTAAAATCGTTTTATAATAGTTTAACTGCAAAAAATCGTTTTGTTATTAAATGTACGTGATAATGCAATTCTTGAAGAAGAAAAATCACCCCTGTAAATTGCTGTGCGACTGCTCAAAGATGAGGAAATTAAATTTTCCGCAGACAGGTTTTTAGGGAACAAATAGCTTTTTGCAAAAACTAATAAACATTTTAAGCTTGTTTAGGACTAGTTTTGGACGTCATTACGAGGACTACATTTCACACGAGAATTTCAAAGTTTTGCATTTAAATCTCAATAAACAGAAAGAGAGTGAAAAAAAGGCCTTTTTTGGTGTTTTTTATTTTTTTTTATTGAACTAGATCGACTTTAATGTTCCACGTCTCATTTTATAATTATTTCAAATACCTACATTTTTTATTATACCGATTTTTTTTTCATGCGATCAATATTTTTCGTTTTATAAGCAAAAAACCTGCTTTTATTAACCCTTATGTGGCCAACCAAAAAATCTTGTACCGGGGCCAACCGAGGTACCCGGGTACCTCTATACAAATTTATGGCTAAAAACGTGCTGTAGCCTTAGTTATCTTTATCTATTTGATGGATATTGATTTATTTACAGTTGACGAATATATTCTAAGCTAAATATAATAGTATTATTGTATATAGTGACCTTTTGTTATCCTTAGTCAGATATAAAACGCTGGCAGCTATGCCGTTACCCTCTTTATTTCGAAGGCCAGGTGCATTGAACTAAAAAGGTAGGGAAGTAGAAGGATCTCTACATTCTTCTATACCTGAGTAATGTTCTAGAATATTTTTGAAACGAATGTATACCCAGTGTTCACAGATTTAGAACGAAACGTACGGAGGTGGG
>NW_017305244.1:193422-199634 GCF_001594115.1 Trachymyrmex septentrionalis
TATATATTTTTTAAAATAAAAATAAATATAGCATCACAAGGCATTAGGAGTCAGTGCTAATGATTTGCGCAAAAAAAAAAAACAATAATAAAAATATAAATAAATTTAATTAATTCGTCCAGAATTTTTTTTTCTACTATAAATTTATTTTTATTGTACGAATTAAAGGTGTTCCTAAAATATACGTACTTCTTAAAATTATTATTTTTTTTATTTATTGTTATATATTTTTTATTATATGTATATTAAACTGCCAAGAAAAAAAAATTGTTTTTAATCGGTCAGCTCAAAAGCTTCCATTTTATGCCAAAAAAAACACTCCTAAATTTTTATCAAAAAATATTAACATTTAGAGATCGCTAATAAACAATTTTTAAATCAAAGTTTCGATTTTCCTTAATACATTTAATTTGATACAAAAATGGCTTAATCCGGATTTCAAATGTAATACTGTATGTTTTTTAATCGCTGAACACGATCCAATGAACATGATTCCATATTTAACCATATGATATATGCCTTAAGAAATATAGCCTGAAATGTGAAAAAAATGACCAAATTTCAAGTTCAAAGTTGATTTTAGCAACTTAAACTTCGTTTAAATAGGTCGTGATTCCCCTCAAATTGTAGATCTGTTCACCAAGAATAAGATCCAATTTGAATTTTCCTAGGACTCTTACAGGAGCTTTAAAAGTTGAATTTAACTGGATTATAAAATAAATTTTTTTTCTATCCTTAAAAAAGTTTTAAAGTAAATCGCTTTGTGGTTTTAACATCCTCAAATCAAATGCCTCAATTTGACAATAAAAAACTCTTTATTAGAAAATGACGATAGAAAAAAATGAAATAAGTACATGATACAAAAAAACTGATTTAATTAATTGAAATAAACTACATATTATGTACAATAGTATAGTTTTTTATTATGTATTCATTTCATTTCCTAATAAAGTTTTTGTCAAATTGAGGCATTTGATTTGAGGATGTCAAAATCACAAAGCGATATACTTTAAAACTTGTAAAAAAAATTTTCTATTCTTAAAAATCATAATCCAGTTAATTGCAACTTTTAAAAGCTATGTAGAAAGGGAAAATTCTATTTGGATCTTGTTCTGGGTGAACAGAGATCTATAATTTGAGGGGAGTAATCCATTTAAACGCTTGAAACATTGCTAAAATCGACCTTAAACTTGAAATTTGGTCATTTTTTTCACATTACTCAGGCTATATTTCTTAAGGTGTGGAGCTAAATGTGTTATTGCATCGTGTCCAGTGACCAAAAAAACATATAGTACCACTTTAAAAATTCAAATTAAGCCATTTTTGCATCAAATCAAACATGTATTAAGGTTCATGAGTAGTCAGCACGTCAAAATCAGTCGGCGAAATCGGTAGTCTCACACACACAAGCACAAGCCCATGTAAATGTGCTCTCGGTGCGCCGAAAGCGAGCACATGTACATGAGCTCGTGCTTGAGTGTGTTATAGTGCCTCGCCACGATAAATGGCTGAACTTATAGGCGTGGAAAAGTGACGTTTGACAACGAAATTTGTGCTGCATGCCATTTCGTTATTTGCTTAATTGTAAAAATGTGACGCATTTCGGACTTATAAAAGTCCTAAAAATGGGCAGGAACTAGTTATCCTGAAATTTGATACATAAAAGCGTCTATTTCCTTCATTTCAACAGCTGTTCAAACCGTATGTTTCTGTCCGAAATTAGGCTCACTTTACTTGCCTTTTATGATCGTTTACTGATTATTAAGAAAGATAAGGACAGTTTTTGCCCATTTTTACAGGTATTTTAAAGCAATCTCGTCATTTAGATTTATCCAAATTGTCTTTATTTACAAATGGCTTGCAGCATAAATTTACGTGTCATTTCTCGCTTCTGACGTCACGATTCCAACATGGCCGCCGCGACTACTCAGGAGCTTTAAGGCTTCTGACTACTCAGCCAAGAACTCTGCCTTGATGACACAGAATCAGACGGCGGTAAGGCGAAATCGATAGCTACACGCTTAAGCACGAGCCCATGTTCGTGTGCTTGTTTGTGGCGCGCCGAGAGTGAACTAGACAGCGAGCTCCTTCTCACTAATTCCTTGTTTCAAGCCACCGAAAATGTTTTCTCGGCAATCTCGGCCGCTCGATGGCCCTAGGCATCAATAAGGGGGGCAAAATCCTAAATAACACATAAGTTTCAATAAATTATAGTAATAGTGTAACCTTCTCATTAATTCAGAATAGTATAAATCATGTTAAAATGCAATAATTTACGAGATATTTAATTGTTAACGATTTTTCATGCGCGTTATATAGTATACCCCTTTTTTATAAACTCGAATAAACAAGAATAGTTCAGTAGAAATATAATTTTATCGGAAAAAAAAATTATAAACCATTTGTTTTCACAAAAGTCTCGAAAGGCCATCAGAAAAGAAATGCGTATGTTTGAGATTCAAGACTTGTGAAGAAAATATGCGAAAAAAAATCGAATAGTTGCAAAAAGCACGTTTTTCGCTTATAAAACGAAAGATATTGATTGTATAGAAAAAGTACCTACAAAAGTATGAGACATGGAACAATAAAATCGATCCATTAGTTCATATAAAAAAAAAAGGCCTTTTAAAAATTTAAGTTCACAGATTGATGGGAAATATTAAATAACATGTTTTTCGTAATCAATTTTGGCTTAAGGCTCCTGACTACTCAGCCAAGAACTCTGCATTGACGATGGCGACACAGAATTAGACGGTGGTCTGACGAAACCGGTACCACATACTTAAGCACGACATACTTATGTCCGTGTGCTACGGCGCGCCGAGAGTGAACAAAACAGCAAGCTCCTTCTCACTAGTCATTTGTTTCAAGCGATCGAAAATGCTTCCTCAGCAATCTCGGTCCTAGACATCAATAAGGGGCAAAGGACATTCTAAATAACATATAAGTTTTAAATTGTAGTAATAGTGTATTCCTCCCATTAATCCAGAATAGTATAAATCATGTTAAAATGCCACACTTTACGAGATATTTACGATTTTTCATACGCGTTATATTATAGTATACTCCTTCATAAACTCGAGTAGCAAGAATAGTTCAGAAGTAGAATCTTAAAATTATAAACCAGCGATTTATTTCACGAAAATCTCGAAAGGCCATCAAAAAAGAAATGCTTATGTTTGAGACTCGAGACTTGTAAAGAAAATATGCAAAAAAAAAATCGAATAGTTGCAAAAAAACATGTTTTTCGCTTATAAAATAAAAGATATTGATTGTATAAAAAAAAATCAGTATAAAAAATGAAGATATTCGAAATAACTACAAAATGAGACATGGAAAGACATTAAAATCAATCTATTAATTCAGTAAAAAAAATAAATAAAAAACAGCGAAAAAAGCCTTTTTTTCACTCGCTTTCTGTTTGAGATTTAAACGCAAAGCTTTAAAATTTTCGTAAAATATAGCCCTTGTAATGACGAACAAATCTAGCCTTGAACAAGTCTGAAATGTTCATAGTTTTTGTTTACTAAAACCATTTGTTTACTAAAAATCTGTCTGCGGAAAACTTAATTTCTTTATCTTTGAGCAGCCGCACAGCAATTTACAGGGGTGATTTTTCTTCTCCAAGAGTTGCATCTATCACGTACATGTAATAACAAAACGATTTTTTGCATTTTTAAACTATTATAAAACGATTTTAAAAAGTGGGTAACTTTTTCCGTATAAAAAAATGGAAATAATTCCGTTAATATGCATCATATGAAATAACCGTGTGAAGCATTTGTCTGGCACCAATTTATCAAGGAAGAATTGAATTTGCTGTTTAAAAAATCTCGAATTGTAATCATAAAATTTTTATTTTAAAAAATATTTGTTTTTTGAATTTTTATTTTTTCAGTTTATTATTAAAAAATCAAGTTTGAGTATGGAATGCATGTCTAATTAACAAATTTAAGTCACATTAGCTATGTTTCTTTATTTAATACGCTGTAAAAAATGTCCAATTGGATAATTAAACGGAATTATCAGTACAAAATTGTTTTTGTGAATTTAATTGCAGATATGATATATGTATAAACAAATAATAAATAATTTGCCAAATGTTAGTGTAATTAGTGTTGAATATAGTTGCAAAATATATTTTTTATGTAACACTAATTTACTTTTATATTTGCGAAAGTTAGTGTTATATCTTTAACAATTACGCTAACATTTAGCAAATTACTTATTAATTATTTGTTATTAATAATTTTGTACCAATTCCGTACATTTAATTGTCCAAGTGGATACTTTTTACAGCATATTAAATAAAAAAATATAGCTAATGTGTGACTTAAATTTGTTAATCAGATGCACTCCATCACATGCACTCTATAATCAAACGTGATTTTTTTAGTAATAAACCGAAAAAATAAAAATTCAAAAAACAAAAACTAAAAATTTTATGATTACAATTACTTTGCAAAACATATGGTTAAGCTATTTGTTTATATCTCGTCGAGCTACCCCAGATTAAACAAAAATCAGGTTTCCACATCAATTTATTGCTGAGAAAATATAAATTTAGCAGACTTTAACGCACGAAATCAAATACGCGCGAATCGTCGAGCGACCCTATCTTCCCTACTCGCGCGCCGGCTTCCCTCACTCTGCCCGGCGCACTGTCTCACTCGCATTCTTCAACTTTCCAACTTTGGTTTTAAACTTTTTCGGCAGCAAAAAATTCGAGAATTCAATTCTTCCTTGACAAATTAGTGCCAGAACTCTTAATTTAAAAAACTAGAGCCACAATGATTTTTTGAAAAAAAATTGGTATCTTTTTTTTAAAATTCGTAGAAAAATGTCAGATGTCGAATGCTTCACACGGTTATTTCATATGATGCATATTAACGGAATTATTTCCATTTTTTTATACGGAAAAAGTTACCCACTTTTTAAAATCGTTTTATAATAGTTTAACTGCAAAAAATCGTTTTGTTATTAAATGTACGTGATAATGCAATTCTTGAAGAAGAAAAATCACCCCTGTAAATTGCTGTGCGACTGCTCAAAGATGAGGAAATTAAATTTTCCGCAGACAGGTTTTTAGGGAACAAATAGCTTTTTGCAAAAACTAATAAACATTTTAAGCTTGTTTAGGACTAGTTTTGGACGTCATTACGAGGACTACATTTCACACGAGAATTTCAAAGTTTTGCATTTAAATCTCAATAAACAGAAAGAGAGTGAAAAAAAGGCCTTTTTTGGTGTTTTTTATTTTTTTTTATTGAACTAGATCGACTTTAATGTTCCACGTCTCATTTTATAATTATTTCAAATACCTACATTTTTTATTATACCGATTTTTTTTTCATGCGATCAATATTTTTCGTTTTATAAGCAAAAAACCTGCTTTTATTAACCCTTATGTGGCCAACCAAAAAATCTTGTACCGGGGCCAACCGAGGTACCCGGGTACCTCTATACAAATTTATGGCTAAAAACGTGCTGTAGCCTTAGTTATCTTTATCTATTTGATGGATATTGATTTATTTACAGTTGACGAATATATTCTAAGCTAAATATAATAGTATTATTGTATATAGTGACCTTTTGTTATCCTTAGTCAGATATAAAACGCTGGCAGCTATGCCGTTACCCTCTTTCGAAGGCCAGGTGCATTGAACTAAAAAGGTAGGGAAGTAGAAGGATCTCTACATTCTTCTATACCTGAGTAATGTTCTAGAATATTTTTTTGGTGGGTATGTGATGCCGAGAATGGTTTTCCACTCAAAGGAATCATCTACACAGGCAAAATAGGTAATACTCGTGATGTCAATCAAGGGGAAAGAGTTGTCAAAGAACTTGCGATTGCTTATAAAGGATCTGGAAGAAATATAAGTATGGATAGATTTTTTACAACGCTACCTCTGGCTAAATTTCTCCTTACTTGGAATCTCACTGTAGTTGGTACATTGAAAAAAAATAAACCATATATTCCGCAGGAGATGAAAGCATCAAAAACAAGAGAGTTATTATCAACAGTTTTCATGAAAAAGTAACAATGTGCTCGTATGTTCCGAAGAAAAATAAAGCAGTAATTTTACTGAGTACGATGCACGATGATGATACAATTTCTGATGCAATTCATCAAAAGCCGGAAATGATTTTATTCTATAATAAAACTAAAGCTGGTGTCGACACTATGGATCAAATGTGCTCCAGATATACTT
>NW_017305244.1:199918-202436 GCF_001594115.1 Trachymyrmex septentrionalis
AAATGAATATTATTTATTATAATTTATTTATTATTGATAATTTACTGCTTTTTGTATAAAAATCATTTTTATTTTATAATATACTACCCGAATCCATTATTTATGTATAGAGGTACCCGGGTACCTGGTTGGCCTGGGGAGGTACTTTTTTTGAAACTCGAAATTTTTTGTGAAAATAAATAAAAAAAAACTTTCTAATGCATAATTTTATAGGAAATCGGTCAAATAATGGGGATCCGAGACGATTTTAGCCAATATTTTTAAGAAAAAAAGTTATTCAACAAAATGTGCGACCATAGGTACCCGGGTACCTGGTTGGCCACAGTAGGGTTAACGTGCAACTATTCGGTTTTTTTTTCGCATATTTTCTTCACAAGTCTCGAGTCTCAAACATACGCATTTCTTTTCTAACGGCTTTTCGAGACTTTCATGAAAAGAAATGCTGGTTTATAATTCTTTTCCGGTAAAATTCTACTTCTACTGAATTATTCTTGCTACTCGAGTTTATGAAGAAGAGGTATATTGTATAACGCGCATAAAAAATCGTAAACAATTAAATATCTCGTAAACTGTCTCGTTTTAATATGATTTATATTATTCTGGATTAATGAAAGAGGTACACTGTTAATACAATTTATTAAAACTTATATGTTATTTAGGATTTTGCCCCCCTTATTAATGCCTAGGACCGCTGAGCGGACAAGATTGCCGAGAAAGCATTTTCGGTCGCTTGAAACAAGCGATTAGTGAGAAGGAGCTCGCTATCTCGTTCACTCTCGGCTCGTCGCAGGCGGGTACACAGACATGGGCTCGTGCTTGTTGTGTGTTACAGTGCCGCACCACGATAAATAACCGAACTTACAGCCGTAGAAAAGTGACGTTTTGACGACAAAATTTATGTTGCGTGCCATTTCGTTATTTGCTAAAAATGGTTTGTGAAAATGGTTTGTCTCGTACTTATCGAAGTCGAAATTATCGATGAAAATTAAAGTTATCTCGGAATTTTATATGTAAAAGAATATATTTTACTCGTTTCAACAGCTGTCGGACCGTGTGTTTCTGCCCGAATATAGGCTTACTTTACGTGCTTTTTACGACCATTTACTGACTGTTAAGGAAGGAAAGGACAGTTTTCATCGATTTTTATGAGTGTTTTAAAGTAATCTCGTCATTTCGTTTCATCCAAATTGTCTTTATTTAAAAATGACACGCAACATAAATTAACGTGTCATTTCTCGCTTCTGACATCACGATTCCAACATGGCCGCCGCGACTAGTCAGGAACTTTAAGAAAAATCGAAACTTTGATTTAAAAATCGTGCACTAGCTACTTCTAAATCTTAATATTTTTTGATAAAAATTTAGAGGTATTCTTTTGGCATGAAATGTACGCTTTTAAGCTTTTAAACTGAGAGGCCGATTAAAAATAAATTTTTTTTCCTTGTCAATCTAATATGTATATACATATGTATACATATATACAGGATGGAGAAGTAACTCTGTCTACTTAGAATCTGCTATTTTTAGAAATATGAAATAATATATTTATTGAAGTTGTATAGCATCAAGTATATTTATAATAGTTTTTCTATGAGTGGAGGCACTTCGGAGATTTCAAAGTTACCTCCATTTTTTAAAAATGAAATTGTATGTTTTTTTTACACAATATGGTTCCTGTAATTATTCTGCATATAAAAATATTAAGGGAATCCTGATGTAATGGGTACAAAAATCGATTTTGTTGCATAAATTGTTAGAAACATATATCTGAAAAATATATTTCCAAAGTCCTAGATCGAAATTCAAAGTTGTAACGATTCTACGAGCAATTTTATACCAGCACGTTACGTATATTATACGGGCGAGCGCGCGACTCGTTTCTCTTTTGCACAACAGACCTTTCTACGAGCCAGATTATATCAGGCAGATGTTTTCTTATATGTATACAACGTACATTTGTGTACATGGACTTGGAATAGCAGATTAGCTGTTAAGTATTCAAAAACAGGTACTTTTCCATAGTCAAATTTTTAAACACATTTTTTGAATTGGCGTGCAGCATAACTCAAAGAATATTCGACCAACTGACTCCTCCCTGTGCATACATATAGATAAATAAATTCCTCTCTAAATCTATTATCATCATTAATATGAGAATTTTTGTAAAAATTACATTTTTTTTCTAAGGCCCGCCATTTTATAGGTGTACAACTTTGCTTCCGCCGTTTTTTTCCGAAATTCGAGGCTTTATTGTAAAAAACTGGTTATACATTTATGATTCAAAGTATTGTCCATCGCTGGCCACTACTTTCTCCCATCTTTCGGGTAGCGTACGAATCCCGCGTCGAAAAAACTGGTCATCTTTTGAGGCTATCCACGAATCGATCCAATTTTTTACTTCTTCATAAGACCGGAAGTGCTGGTCAGCCAGGCCGTGTGCCATTGATCGAAACAAGTGATAGTCAGAGGGAGCAACATCTGGAGAATACGGCGGGTGGGGTAGGACTTCCCATTTCAA
>NW_017305244.1:203240-207433 GCF_001594115.1 Trachymyrmex septentrionalis
AAAACGGCGGAAGCAAAGTTGTACACCAATAAATTTAGCATTTTTGCTTCGCAAATAGGTTGATCTTAGAGAATATTATTATAAAATGCATTTAAATTTCTGCTTCAGATAAGTACAATAGGCGCTGCACATCGATTGCATTATTCGATGCCGCAACCTTCGAGATCTACCTCTATATTTACAAATACATAACGTTATTTCGCAATAAAAAAATAATTTTTTATATTTACAAATATACTTTAAAAACATCCTAGTTTCAAAAAGTTTGAATTATTTCTTTAAAAAAAAATTTTCCCAAAAATCGCGTTATTTTCGGCGTGATACATCAGGATCCCCCCTTAAGATAATGATACCAAAAAACCAACACTTTACAAGATATTTTTATACTTTATTCTGGCTTATATAAGGTGTAGTAAAAAGAAATCTATTATTTTTGCATTAAATTGAAGGCTTTATTTAGCATAGTTAGAATGATCCGATTTAGATCAAATATGCACCGTTTTGTTCGATAACTTATTGCCATTTTGAAGGTAATTTCATTATGCCTCTCTCATAGAAACCCTCGTCCCTATTGGCAAAAAACTGGGACAGTCGATTTTCACAAGCTTCTCTTGAGGCGAATTTTTCACCAGCAAAATCATTCGCCATAGACAGGAACAGGTGGTAATCACTTGGTGCCAGGTCCGGACTATAAGGTGGATGCATAAGAACCTCCCAACCAAGCTCCCGGAGCTTCTGGCGAGTCACTATCGATGTGTGTGGCCTGGCGTTGTCTTGATGGAACACAATTCCTCTCCTATTGGCCAAAGCTGGCCGCTTCTGGGCGATTGCTTCTTTCAGACGGTCCAATTGTTGACAGTACAGGTCCGAATTAAGAGTTTGGCCGTAGGGGAGCAGCTCATAGTAGATGATTCCCTGCCAATCCCACCAAACACGTCAATCCTCTTAGTCCTTCGTCAATCCTGGCTTAGCCACCGTTTGCGCCGGCTCATCGCGATTCGACCACGACCGTTTTCGCTTGACGTTGTCGTAAGTGACCCACTTTTCATCACCAGTAACCATTCGCTTCAGAAATGGGTCGATTTTGTTGCGATTCAGCAGCGATTCGCAGATGGAAATTCGGTCCATGAGGTTTTTTTTGCGTTAACTCGTATGGCACCCATACATCGAGCTTCTTTTTGTATCCAGCCTTATTTAAATGGTTCCAAACGGTTTTTTGTGCAATGTTTAGCTCCTGGGCAATCGAAACAGTGCTTACATGACGGTCGGACTCGACGATTTCCATTATTTTATCGACATTTTCGACAATTGGCCTTCCAGAGCGTGGTGCATCTTTGACATCAAAATTACCGGAACGGAATCGACGAAATCAAAATTGCGCGATATTGACTGTTACAGTATCAGGACCATAAACACTATTCACATTTTCAGCCGCCTGGCTTGCGTTTTCGCCTTTATCGAAGAAAAACTGTAAAATATGGCGTATTTTCTCTTTGTTGGTGTCCATCTTTGACACGCGCTCAAACAATACTGACTCAAGCAATCACAAAACTGTCTGAGAAGTTTTTTTAGTACGAAATCTTATCTTTCTAACGCCATTTGGCGTAACCCGATCGCACTTATACAACGCGAGATACAGATTACTAAAGCCATCTATTGGAAAAATAATAGATTTCTTTTTACTACACCTAATATCAACATAAAATGTTATATAACTCGTAAACTATTAATTTTTTTATAATTGTACCTTAATACTTTTATATGCAGAATAATGATATAAATCAATTGATGGAAAGAAAACATAGTTGCTCATTTAAAAAAGTATCCTTTTTGCATACATATTTTTTTTAAAACAACTATGCGTTTCTTTCCACCAATTGATTCATCTCATTCTGTTCATAATAGTATTAAGATACAATTATAAAAAAATTAATAGTTTACGAGTTTATTTAATATTTTATGTCAATATATGTTAAAATAAAATACAAAATATCTCGTAAACTACTAATTTTTTACTATTGGATTTTTGATATCATTACCTCAATACTTTTATATGCAAAATAATTAGAGAAATCATATTGTGTAAGAAAAATCATACATAATAACAAAACTCAATCAGCGGGCGAAGTAAGAGTCAACCACATTTTTTAATTTTTACATAAAATTTTTATAAACAGAGTTACGGCACTCCTATGGGGTCCCCCTTATCACCTATAATAGCGGACTTGGTGATGAGGAGACTTGAGACGGTGTCCTTGATGTCGTTGAACTTGGACGCAGTATTTTATTTTAGATACGTGGATGATATTTGTACTGCGGTGGAACCATCAAGAATTGACGCAATAGTAGAACAATTTAACTCGTTCCATCCACGATTACAATTCACTTCTGAATTTGGGGGTGATGAAATTAATTTCCTGGATGTGACTATATCGATCATTGGTAACGGGTTTGGAGTTGATTGGTATCGTAAGCCGACCTTTTCAGGGAGGTTTTTGAATTTTTATTCTAACCACCCCATTGCACAAAAAAGAGGAACGATTTTTTCGCTGGTTGACAGAACAATTTTACTTTCGGACTTTCGGTTTTACACACAAAATTTGACACTTATCATTAACATTTTATTAGACAATGACTACCCATTATCATTTATATTTGACACAATCAACCTACGAATTAAAAACTTGAATAAAAATAGACACATAACACAGAACAGTATGAATGACAAGTACGAAGCGAGGGAATCAGTGTCCTGGCTTACGGTTCCGTTCATCCCGCGCCACACAGAAAAGTTCAATCGGTTCAAGAATAACGACATCAGGGTTTCTTTCCGTAGTCCGAACAAACTCAAAAAATACATTAAGGTACACAAAGATGTTCATCCACACACATCAAAGAACAACGTAGTGTACAAAATCTCTTGCAATGATTGTGACGCTACGTACGTGGGACAAACAGGCAGAAAACTAAAGACAAGGATTGCAGAACATCGCAATCATATTAAATACAACACGTCGGCACGATCGGTAATAACGGAACATAGAAGACAACTCGACCACGAATTTAAATGGGAGGAGGTCGAAATCTTAGATGAAGAGCCCAGCTATCGGAGACGTTTAGTTTCAGAGATGATTAATATCAGGAAACAAAAGAATGGTATCAATTTGCAGACAGATACCGAAGGCCTCCACAAAGCGTACATTCCAATCATAAATAGAGTTTGACTTTCGGTTACGGACAGCCCGTCTCCTCTCTCAGTCTGTGTTGATCCTCACTACTGAACGTACATGATAATCGATACATTATGTCTGTTTTACATATCTGCGTTCCTTCTCTCTGTACACGTTTCGAAAGTTTTTTGGTTCTTTTTGGACAGATTAATTCAAACTTCTTACACATGATTTCTGGTGAGTTTTTTATGAAATGATTTTTATGAAATTTGTTTGAACTTTAGGTATTTTATATTATGTTATTTATACGTATTTGTCCGTTACGTTTTTTTGTTTTTAATTTATCCGTTTTATTAACTAGAACTTCAACAATGACAATTTTAATACTTTTGACTGTACAACCATACGGAAATAATGTTTCGAGATCGAGACTCACCCGAACTGTGATTACTCGGATTATGCGAATACTTGCGACAATTGAATTTATTCTGTTATTTTTTATTGTACTAATGTCTGAAGAGGGCTCAAACTGGTAGCCGAAACTTGTTACTTGTAATGTATTAGTTTATAGTTTTATTATTTATTATTTTTTGGCGTGATGTTTCATCGCGTTTAATACAATATATAATTTTATGTAAAAATTAAAAAATGTGGTTGACTCTTACTTCGCCCGCTGATTGAGTTTTGTTATTATGTTTTGAAAAGAGTCCTTTGAATTTGTTTATTTATTTGAAAAATCATACAATTTTATATGTAAAATAGTGAGGGTGATCTTGAAATCTCTGAAGCGCCTCTATAAAAACTATTAGTAGTATACTGTACCCTCAATTGTATTCCTCTCTCTTGATGGTACACGAGTATAACTTCAATAAATATATTATTTTATATCTCTAAAAATAGCGGAAATATTCTAAGCGGAATTATTGCATTACTCTGTATGTATATATGTATACAGTATATATACATATATATATATATACATATACACACACATACACTATATATAATATATATATATATATA
>NW_017305244.1:207533-211566 GCF_001594115.1 Trachymyrmex septentrionalis
ATGGCCAGACTTTGTTTGCTATAGAGTCTGTGTTATACTGTATCATCTATGTCTCTTATTCGAAAAAACCTTTTATATAAATTTAGTATAAACACCAGGGACCAAAAAATTTCCATCTGAATAACGATCTGAGATTAAATCCAACTTTTAGTTCCAATTGTCTTAACATATTTGCCATAACAATTACCAGGACCTTTTAGATTTCAGTCCTTTTCGGTTAGTTTTCGACAATTATATGCCTATAATACCATTATACTAAAAGAATTGGAACCAACAAAATTAAAAATTGGATAGCCTCAGACCATAGTCTTAATCAAACTGAAATGTGTAATCCGGAATATAATTTCAGTCAGAGTCATTGATAAAAACACAATAAAAAATTTATCTTGAAAAACAATGTCACCTTCAAAATCTTCCTTAAGATTTCTTATTATAAACAAATATCAAACAACAATGTATAATTGATTGTAGCTGGTTACATCTATTTCACTAAATCTGGAACTTCATTACAGAATTGAATTATAAAAAAATATTAGGACTAAATAGTCAAAATTCTATCTACAGTATATATAATATAAAAAAATAAAATATATATATTTATAAATATATATATATATATTTAAGATTTGAAATTTTTAAAAATTAATTGCATTCGAGTTTATTTGGTAGTACGTAGTTTCTTTTTGTTTTAACATCATTAATGTTTTATTAATTAGTAGCAAAATTAAATCTAAGGGGCTTGTATAAATAACAGTTGAGTGCAAATATCATGTAGTAATTTATTCAATCTTTCACTTTTTCCTGGTGATCATGATGAATTCATCATTGCTAATTAGTATTAAGAATAATAATTCTGTATTATTGTAATAGAAACTTGAGCAATAAATGGATTAGTACTAAATGATTTCTTGTAAGATGTACGATGTCAGATACTAATTTGTTGCTGTATTTTATCTATGTGAAATACACATGTGTTAGAATTTACTACATGTTTAGAATATTGATTTATTACTACTTAAGTTTCTTTCAATATATATGAGTTCTTCTTCTATCTTAATAAACATTTAAATTATTATTTTATTTTTACTTAGTAGAAATCAGCAAAAAATTTTAATAAAAATATTGTAAAGTAAACCAAAATTAGTATTTAGTATGAGAAGATAAAAAACATATAAAAAGAGGATATATTCATATATTAAACAAGGCACATTCAAGCCATATAATGATAATTTATGTCTAATCTTTTTCATAAATAAAAATATATTTAAAAAATTTAGTTCGTGGAGGAAAATTGTTTCTATATTTTTAATATGCAAAGACAAGTAACATTTATTTTCTCAGTCTCTGCTTAGTATATTATATATATCTATTTGTAAATAAAAGAACATTAAAAATTAGGATGCTTAAAATAGAGAAATTCAATTATAGTGTTTTAATACTATCCTTAATGATACTCACTAAATTTTTGGCTGGGATTATATGAAGCTTTCAGGGTGTTGTGAGAATGCAAAAGAACTTTAATTTAAAACTCGCTATTTTCATAAATATCTCTCTTTCCTTTGTACTTTTTAGACTGTTGTTTTCTATTGAGATTCTTTATGAGAATGATATAAAAAACCACATTAATATAAACGGAGTTTAGTAAGTATAAATAAATCGTTACATATCATAAATCGTCTTTTTTCGAACTTACCTTTTAACAACTTCTTAACAAAATACGTAAATTTACGTTTAGTAAAGCGTCAATTTTGAAACCATTCTTATTTGAATAACACAAGTAGATATGGAAAGACCAATAAAAGTTATACAAGAAATACTATACTGACACTGTTTCGTGATCAAGAACGTGCCATTGTTGCATTTCTTACGGATTGGTGGCATTGATGCACTGGTACTCGACAAAAAAGGCAAATCATGAACATACAAAATACCTAGAAGGAATATAATAGCCTGAATATATACTGCGTTTACACGGCATGTTTTACGTAAAAATTATAACATCGATATTATGAGACTGTGGCCAATCACAGTCGTTCCATTCTTCAAAGGAATAGCTATGATTGGCCAGTTTCATAATATCGATCTTATAACTTCGGCATAAAGCGTGCCGTGTAACAGAGGTCATTTGCTAGATTCACACTGAATCCGACGTGCGTCGTCCAACGTTCTACAACCAATCAGAAAGCAGAATTTTATTAATACAAAGCAAAATGCTGTTTTTTGATTGATTGCAAAGCGTCGTACGACGCACGTCGAATCCAATGTGAATTCAGCAATTGACCTCGTTTACACGGCACCTTTAGGGCGAAATCACACGGTGCGGAATATGACTACGTAGAGTCTCTATAAAGAACATACAATAAAAGGAACAGAGAACAGAGAATAAGAATTTCAACCTATCAGAAATCATATATTGTGGGATACACAATTTCTGATAAGTTGAAATTCTTATTTTCTGTTCTCTGTTCCCTGTTCCTTTTATTGTGCGGAGCCCCTAACAGAGTCTGGACATTGCATCGCGCGCATGCCCGTCTGTCACAACCGGAAATGTATCGCCGTGTTTATCGCGTAATTTAAATGACTGCTTACTGTTATACGCAACAATAAAGTTCAATTCAAATTATTTAAATAAAAAGATAAAAGATAAAGTAGAATATAATTGTACACGCGAGCAAAAATATGTCAATATGTCTTGCAATCATCTATATAATGAGATATCTGTATAATGTGTATACTAATATATACTGCTATTACGGGATTCTCTAAACATTTTATTAACACTTATTGCTATCGATGACTAATGATAGCCAATGAGAGCCGCACTTTCTTCCAAGATTATTTTGTCATTGGTTGTCGCTAGTTAACGATAGTGTCAACTGACTGTTAATGGCGGAACTAATTAGCAATCGCTTCAGTATTGTCTAGACTTTGTTATAGGGACTCTAGGACAGCGAAATAGAGACTGCGTCATTAAAGCAACCAATCAGCGCTATTCTGTACTTTTTCATCACGTTCCAAGTTTTGTATGCTATGTTTACATAATGCATCCAGGATGAATATAATTTAAACACTGATAACTTTATGTTAATAATTTATTTATTAAAATGAAACATAATTTATTTAAATATATATCTTAATATCTTAATATAATCAAATTGTAAAAACAATTATCACTGTTGCATTATTTAATATTTTATAAGTAATATTTACAATCTCATAATAATTTTTTTAACTGTTCCAACGCATTTACTATCATTTTTCTATCGTGTGAACAGGACACGCTGAAATCGCACATAATGCGGCATTGTTTTTTTATCCTGGGGGTCGATTATATATCTCGAAATAAAGTGAAAATTATAAAAGTGAGCAAATTTACTAGAATAATTCAATATTCTATATAATTCAATTAGTCAATAACTATGATAACTGAATTTGCTCACTTTTGACATTTTCATTTTATTTTAAAATACACAATCGATTTCCTGATATCTATATTTACACACTTAAATTTTGTCATTTTACTTCATTTGTCTCAACATTATGCAATCCCATCATATCAATTAACATCAAATTATTTTAAACTCTTAAAATAAGACGGTTTATTACGACAACACGGTTTAAATAACTTTATGGTTTAGAACACTAACCCCGAATCTACAATACGTGTTTTAAGCCCTAAGAAATCAATCAATTACGGTCAAATTTGAGGAGAATAATATCATATCCGTAACAATCTCATTTTCTCTAGTAATAATTTTGAACAGACTTGGAATAGCGCAAACAGTAAATCTCTAGATACATACTTGACGCTTCTCCTCAGTGCGGTAAATGAAAGGGGTGTTTAGGAAAACGCCCATGGAAAAACGTAGAGAAGAGTCAGAGTAGTAGTGCGCGTCGTCCTAGTAGTAGTAGAGTAGTAGAGGTTACGCGCGAAATACCGGCATCTTTCTTTGCGTGACCAAATCGCCGCTCTAGATTTTAAAAGGGTTACTTTGATTTTAAGCGAGACTTAAAACTCTTTCTGTCTCTGTCT
>NW_017305245.1:0-307 GCF_001594115.1 Trachymyrmex septentrionalis
TATTGGGGGACTCGGACACGTATGTCTCGATCAAAAAAGATCCGACTGAAAAACTTACGACAGCTTTAAGATCTATGCTTACCAGATGGAAAACTAAAGGTCATATCAAGGATTCTGAGTACAGGACGTGAAATCCATTTGCGAAGTCTAATTGGCGTCTTTGGAAATTCTTGTTACGGGATCGGAATTAATCCCAAGTTTTCTAAGTAATTATCGAAAATAATAATTTTGCCAACGAATTATATGACAATTATTGTATATTTTAAAGACAAATACAAAAAATTAATTCGGTGACATACTTTAGAAT
>NW_017305245.1:407-634 GCF_001594115.1 Trachymyrmex septentrionalis
GAATACAATTTTCGTTTCTTTCTTTTATACTTAAGTCGTTCTCTTATATTTTCGACAGTATTATAATATTAAGAAAGATTAATTGAACAGCAGTTTTGATTACAGTAAGTAGATGATTACCATAAAGGAAATTTACACTGAAGAGGATTTGTGAATCAAGAATCTAAACGTTTGTGAGTAGATTATTAACATATAATAAAATATACACACACCAACTTTCTGCATCG
>NW_017305246.1:0-443 GCF_001594115.1 Trachymyrmex septentrionalis
TACCTAAAGTTGAACCAGATAATATTATTTGTTGTCAAGTTAATTCTCAAGAAAGATTACTTTTTGAAATATTGTATCGTACTTTTTCCTCAAATATTCTTTTATTGTATATTAGATTGATGCAAGCATCGACAAATCCTAAACTTGTTTTATCGGCAATTAATAAAGATTATTTTGATTTTGTTAATTTAAATGATTTTAATAATGTTAAATTATCTAATAATGATAGAAAATTTATTGAGAGTTTAGATATGACTAGCAAATTTTATAAAGGAATAGAAATAATTACAAAAAAAATAAATAATGGACCAATTATTGTTTGAGCAATATTTAGAGATACAATCAATAAAATTAAAAATGCTTTAAATTTAAAGGGAGTTAGATCACAGATTATTAATGGTTCTGTTGAACCAGATAAAAGAGATAAAATTATTTTGGATTTT
>NW_017305246.1:543-794 GCF_001594115.1 Trachymyrmex septentrionalis
TTTAAAAAGGGATTATTTAATGTGTTAATTACTAATCCTCATACATTAGGAGAATCTATTTCATTACATGAAGTATGTCATCAAGCAATATATTTTGAATTTAGTTTTAGTTTAGTACATATGTTGCAGTCAAGAGATAGAATTCATCGATTAGGATTAAAAAGTACTGATAAAACTGAATATACTTTTATGATATTAGATGATGCTCATAATTTATATTCTCCGATAGATTTAAAAATTTATCAGCGATT
>NW_017305247.1:0-367 GCF_001594115.1 Trachymyrmex septentrionalis
TATACAATTTTTAATGTTTTTTTTAAACATCTGTGACATCAAGAAAGATGTTCCAAATAAAGAAAATTAATTTGATACGTATATTTAACTTTATATAACGATTTATTATTATTATTTTTTTTTTTTTTGGTAAAATTTAAAATATTTTTAGTCTTTTTTTTATAAAATTTAGCCTACTTGTAGAGTTTATTTCATAATAAAATGATTTATTTTTTTAGTTTATTTTTTAGTTTTCTTTTTTTGTAAAGCATTTCTAGTGTAATTTCAGAATTCAGAGTTGCCGTCACTGATTTCAGTGTAGCAATCGTTGCGGTCCAATCAATGTCAAGCTAGCTCAACTCTGATTGGATCACAACACTTGCGACGT
>NW_017305248.1:0-324 GCF_001594115.1 Trachymyrmex septentrionalis
TCATACATGAATATATTATATATAAATAGATATAAATAAATAGTATAATAATAGATAGATATAGTAATAATTATTTATAAATACAATATAATCATACATGAAGCATCCTTACAGCATTATATTCTTACTCTTTCTTTTGTAAAATTACTTTTTAGTGTAATAAAAATAATAATAGTAATGTGAAAGCATAAAAAATAATTAAAGGGATAATTGTCTATTTTAGAAAAAAATTATCCATTTTAGCACTGTACATTTTAGAAAAAAAACTAGTTTGGAAAAATGTAAAAAAAAATTGCTCATACACAATTATGCATAATTTTATAT
>NW_017305249.1:0-933 GCF_001594115.1 Trachymyrmex septentrionalis
AAGAAAGGATACATAAATTATTAAATTGTCATGAATGTCATAATTATATAATATGTAATGTATGTCATAATTAAATGTCATAATTGTCATTAATTAATCACAGAACAGTATAAGAATCTTAAGATATTGTTTTAAGACAGTTTTAAAATAAGAATCGATTATGAATACCGGTCTATATTTTCACAATGTGAATAGAAAAATATTTTTAAGCCAAATTTAACCGATAAAAATAATCACAAAAAGATTTGCTGTATATGTATCATTTTTAGAGCAAATTAATTGCCAGTGCAACATATGAAATGCTATGGTATGATATGCCGTCAGATTACAGTAAAATTATAATATTTATAATAATGAGATCACAAAAACGACTGGCGATTACTGCAGGAAAAATGATGGACATGTCATTTGAAACTTTTACAAATGTAATCTTTTAAATTTTTTGATGTCAAATAATTTTAATTTATTTACAAATTAATTTTAGGATCTGCTGCTACGTTTCGTTATAAGTAAATATAATTTAGATCAAATCTAATTTTTTAACTTAAATTTTTTAGATTATGAAGGCATCAGCGTCGTATGTATCCGTTTTAATCGCTATATATTGACATCAACAAAATAGCATCACGATATCTATATTTATCTGAAATTATAACATACTCATAGTTATTGTAATTTAAAACAAGTTAATAAAATTTATAATGATCGAAGCAGAACAACTAGTCATTACGATATCAAAATGATCATTAAAAGTCATTGTTCAATCATTTACGATTTATTTTGATGTCATTTTGATGTTATCGTGATTTATTGTTCTACTTAAGGAATTCAATTGTTAAATTGTCATATTAAACTGGTGACTGTTATTTATTAACTATTAGTTAATAAAGTATAAAAATTTACATTACATTTAATAAAAACATTATTGATGTA
>NW_017305250.1:0-591 GCF_001594115.1 Trachymyrmex septentrionalis
CTATTGAACATCGCTGGGAAAAGTGTATCGAGCTAAAAGGAGATTATATTGAGAAATCAAGATATTTTTTCCCAAATTTTTTATGTTTTTTTTATTAGGTCGGGTACTTCTGGGACTACCCTCGTAGTTATCGTTTTATAGTACACAATAAATTGCGAAAATTCATTAGGGTGCATAAAGACCCCTTACCGCGTGACAAGTTAAATGTTGTTTATAAGATTTCGTGTAAGAATTGCATTGTTAGTTTGTGTTATCTCTAAGAAAAGTTCAAAAGCGAAATATATAAGTGCGTTTAGTAGAAAAAAGAAGTTTTACGATTTATAAGTTTATTGTTTACGTGACGTCTTCTGTGCCTGACTCCTAGTGCTCTTATTCTTTCCAATTTCTTTTGATTTATAAGGAATCTTTGTTAGTTTCATTTGTTATACGAAAGCTATTATTATTTAAAGCGTTAGGATTAATGGTTTAGAAAGATATTTTTGTTCTGCGTTTGTAAAATTGACATCCCAAATGTTTAATTTTCGATTTTTTTGTTAATTTGTCAAAACTATTTTTAATTTTGAATAGAAATTCCAGAATTCTTCGGGATAC
>NW_017305251.1:0-383 GCF_001594115.1 Trachymyrmex septentrionalis
AATTCTTTAAAATAATTTTCAATTTTGTTTTTTACTTCTTGCTTTAATGATTCGTTTTCTTGTTTTAGTTTTTCATTTTCTTGTTTTACTAATTTCAGTTCTGATTGTATTATTTCAAGATTATTTTCTTTATATAGATATTCGTTTAAAGAAATAGTAATTGCTGAAGCTTTGTATGGATTTTTTTCAATTGTTTTCATTATTTTTTTATCAGGATTTAGTTTTATAGTTTTATTATTATAATCTGTTCAGACACCTCTTATTTGAGCTAAGGTAATATTTTTTAAATATATTGATCTAACATATTGAGTTTTATTGTTAATAGAAAATGAAGCATAATCATAATCACTTTGTTGAGATGATAATAATTGAACAGTTATATA
>NW_017305252.1:0-596 GCF_001594115.1 Trachymyrmex septentrionalis
TTGCGCCAGCGCTATGTGAACTTTATGCGGCAGTATAAGAACCTCAGTCATATGACCTTGGTGGAAGCGAACTCGGTGTCAGGAGAGCGTGTAAGCTACCTTCCCCATCATGAAATTATGAGACAGGCCAGCTCGACAAAACTGCGCGTCGTTTTCAATGGCTCGATAATGACTCTCTCCGGCTGTTCGCTGAATCTCATGGTCGGATCAAATCTACTACCGACCAAATCTATTGCTCAGATGGCGAATGCATCGACATATCTTAGGGACGGACGTCAAAAAGATATATCGACAAATACTAGTGCATCCTAAAGATCGCGAGTTACAGCGAATCATATGGCGATTCGACAGCCAGGAAAGTATGAGGGAATATCGGCTCAACACGGTCACCTACACTTTTGCGTGCGCTCCTTTTCTGGCCATGCGCATCATACGATTAGCCGAACATAGAGCGGAGACATCTGTCACGAGTATTAATTGCACAAGTGACAATTGCGCCAAGAACGTGCTAGAAAATATCAACAATCAAAAGTTAAACCGAGATATTGCCGAAATGAATTTATTAAATATAATTAATATAAAAGAAGATCCTGAGT
>NW_017305253.1:0-457 GCF_001594115.1 Trachymyrmex septentrionalis
GGCATGGAGTATATTTCTATGCTTTTCAATCTAAAAATAATATTATACAATAGTATTTTATGTGCATTGTGAATACTGCTCAATTCAAAATTTTGAATAGAAAATTTTGTAATTTAAAGGTAGTTTTTTAATCCAATTAAATAAAAACAGTTTTTCTTTTAAAATGAGTCATAAATGCTATTCAATTCAAAATTGTGAGTAAAAAATTCATTATTTCATTTCAAAAACGCATCATGAATGCTACTTTATTCAGAATTATGAATAAGAAATTTTTTGTTTTAAGTCGATTTACAAGGGAAACATCAGGTAACGATGTCGGGGACATCATTTTAATGCGCTTTTTATAGGCTGTACTTATGAAAAAACAATACATGTCCGACCGTTTCAGCCATTGGCCCACAGTTTCGAAGAAATTGATTTTTTAAATAATTATTGTAATAATTTGAAAAACGTACTG
>NW_017305254.1:0-309 GCF_001594115.1 Trachymyrmex septentrionalis
ATAGATCACAGTAAGATGTTGAACTACTGATTTAATATACATTCAATTCAAAAGGCTCAGGACGCTCGCACGGAATGCAAGAGATCCGGGTTCGACTCCCGGCCGAGGCAATATTTTTTCGCAATAAAATTATTACAGTTTTTAAGATTGGGAAGAATTTGGGGGGATTTATTAATTTCAGATTTATTGTGTGAATCCGATAATTTCATCGGCTCTCAATTTATGTCTGAAAAATTAATTATATACTTTCAATTTTATTGAATGTATATTAAATCAGTAGTTCAACATCTTACTGTGATCTATAAGGCG
>NW_017305254.1:409-988 GCF_001594115.1 Trachymyrmex septentrionalis
AATAGTTTTAAAATTATTCTGAATTTTATCCAGAATTAACATTTATTGTATTTGTTTCTAAAATCTGATTTTTTGCTTGAAGCAATATATGTGGGATCTGTATGTATACATATGTGTGTCTACAGATACATCTGTATGTGTTCTATATAGCACTACGAAGAATCGATTCATTTATTCAGTATATAGTAAGATGAGCAAGTAAGAGATTGTGAATTCGACTTGTACAATGTTAATTTATTTTATCAAGATCTCTTTGTCAAAATGTCAAATTGATAGGATCCAATGCTATTTGCATAATCAGTTTAATAACGTTAGTGACATCTCATATATGTGAATTAATTATTTTATGATAATTAGAAATAAAATTTTAATTATAAATACTAAGTAAAAAGAACATTAAGAAAGATTTATGCAATTATTCTCAGGGACAAATACGCATTAATGTATGTAAATGCTAAAAATATATAAACTGTAAATTTATGTATTATTTTTTTAATTGTTACAATATTTATAATATTATTTTTATATATTATATTTAACGTTATTTTTTATAAATGTGTCAAAAAATTTTTAATAAAA
>NW_017305255.1:0-362 GCF_001594115.1 Trachymyrmex septentrionalis
ATGATGATCATTAATAAAATTTGATACAAATGCGACGTTGTCAAATAGTACATAATTTGCTAATATACAGCTTTTTTGGTATCAGAGGGGAAATGCCTAACGCATACCGCGGGCCTCGGGGGAGAGTCCGAGGTTATGTGAGACTTGCACCAACTAAAACCCCTTCGGGTATTCAGACCAGACCGAGAAGTGAAGGACTTCCAGGAACACGTGCAACATACTTGCGGGAGCCCCTCTGGCCGGTCGGCCAAGATCGAGTCTTACTCAACCGGAGACTCATATTTGGCCCCGGGTGGCGCTGAGCGCCGTTTGCTCTAGGTGTTGGGGGGAGAGGGGCAGAGTAGGAGATCCCGGCCTCCGCC
>NW_017305255.1:1445-4227 GCF_001594115.1 Trachymyrmex septentrionalis
CGTCGCGGCAGTATACGACACAGTCCTGTCAGCTTCAGGGCTAGCCGTCGCTGTACACTGTGCAGCCTCTCTCTGATGCGATGGCTGGTCAGGGCCTCGCCGCTCCAGACCGGGGCCTCATAATAGACCCCGGACAAGACTGAGTTCATACCATACGCTTTTCTCACTGATGCCTCCGGACCACAGAGGTTGGGCATGCGGCATCAGGCCATGCAGGGCATCAGGTCATGCAGGGCATCAGCATGTCTGCCTAATTGTGGAGTCAGTCCGTCGAAGTGATCGACAAAACTCCAACGACCATCCAGAGTCCAAGTATTTTAAATTGGGTCTCACCGGGATGCGGACGCCGTCCACCAAGATGGAAGCCTAAGTGGGCACCTCGCTCCTCCCATCATACAAAAAGATTGCCTATGTTTTGGCGGGCCCTCCGCTCCAATTCCCTAATTGCGCCGACAACGCATGCCACCGCAACATTTGCCTTCGCTACAATCAGGTCGATCCCTCAGCCACCACTAGCGTGTCGTCCGCGGACGATACAGCCCGGGGGTAGAGCCACGCGGAGAACGGAGTCGTATGCGACGTAGGGCCCAGCATGGACCCCTGTGAAACACCGCACGACGTACCTCCGCTGCCGGAGTCCCTGTTTGTCATAGAAGCTGTCTGTCTCGGAAGTAATCCTCTATTATTGCGACCAGATAAGGAAGCAGGAGATGATGCTCGCTTAGTGCCCTCACCGTTTGCTCACGTCATTCAGCAAACAAATAGACCTATATGCGGAGGGACTCTCCGCTGGCTTGTCTTCTTTGCGCAGGACGAGTATGTCCCTCTTCCACAACCTGGGAAAGATTCTTTCCTTGAGGCAACTTGTAAAGAGCTGCCTCAGCTTCGCGCCCATAGGGACCGCGGCTACCCATACTTTCTCGAACACGTCGTCCGGTCCCGGTGCCTTCGGCCTACCCTTTGACATTTCCTTCCCAGTGACGCCCAGATCCTTGATCCATCCTACCGGCAGACCAACTCTTTCCGGAATCTCCCTGCCCCTTGAGAAAAAGAAAGTTGCCACCGCCTCGAGGAACCAAGCGTCCAGAGTCTCTGTTATTGGGAGGGGGGGGAGGCATGGACGAAATCGTTTCGTCACATTCTTGTAGGGTCTCCCCCACGAATCCCTGTTCAAGGAGGAGACGAGCTCTTTCTATGCATTGACCTTCGCCGGCCTAATAGCCACCCTAAGGGCGCTCCTTGCTGTACGAAGCGCCCCCGCGGCCCTTTCTATCGCTGTCGGTGCCCCGCCGCCTGGTACGGGTAAAGACCCACCTGGTGGCCACGGTGGCCCAATGCAATTCCGCAATCTCCTCGGACCACCAATATGCCACCTTTCGTGCCATGGGTCGGCAGCGGGGCATCGACATATCGCACGTGCGCGATATGACGTCCTCGAGCTAGTTCGCCTCCTCCTCCATTGTGCTGTCCAGCCTACGTTCTGGCCAAGTGAAGGAGTGGAGGCTCATCTCGAGGGCAACAGAATCCAGTTTCCTTGTGGCCCATCGTTCCTCACTCTTGCGGCAACGTTTATGCTGCACCTCCGCAGAGATGAATACCAGTTCCAAATCAGCTGATGATCCCAGAGGGAATCGGCGTCCACGCGTCAGTCACTAATCCTCACAACCGCCACGCGGGTAGTCCACGTCAGGTGTCATCAACAATGGACTCCTCCTGGCGCCCACAGAAGTGCTGACTCGATCTGTGTTGAGGAGAGTGAGGTCGAGTTCCGCCACTACTAATATACAGCTGCTTTGTTAGCGTAATTTAAGATTTTTTCAAGAATCATTAATGTAATTCAAGATTTTATATTTCAGTCAACACTGATATGCGGTTTGAACCAGTATTTCATAAGTAACCTTATAAACTTAGCTGCTTAAATGAAATCTGTCTTTATCAATGTTTTTTATTCTGTATGTAACCGATTAAACATATTTTATGTTTAATTATTATTATAAAGAGTTAAGATTTTAGTTTTTCTGATTTTGTTAATTAAAGCATTTAAAAAAGAATATTACAAATTATTATATTTAAGATAATGAAAGTACAATAATAAAAATTTGATTAACATATACATGATCATGTATTCATTCATCAAATTTTTATTATAATAATATGTAACCTCATTAAATAATTATTTTCATAGTTCAACTTATCCTTTGAAAATGCTTCACATGCCCACTTGCATCTTTATAATTAATGTAATTTTTTTTCTGTTTATGAGATATATCAAGGATTTATATGTACTCAATTATTAAGCCAGATGAACATGCAACGTTTTAAAGAATTTACCATTCCACTTATTGTATAATTGTGAAAATTTATAATAATTTAAAAAAAAAGTGTCACAACAACACTAGCCCCGCTCTACCCTACATCGAGACTCCGTACTATATGATAGCAACATCTTTTCTCCCAAATCGCAGTTTACGATAACACATAACGTTCCACATTAATATAAGGTGTAGTAAAAAGAAATCTATTATTTTTCCAATAAATGGCTTTAGTAATCTGTATCTCGCGTTGTATAAGTGCGATCGGGTTACGCCAAATGGCGTTAGAAAGATAAGATTTCGTACTAAAAAAACTTCTCAGACAGTTTTGTGATTGCTTGAGTCAGTATTGTTTGAGCGCGTGTCAAAGATGGACACCAACAAAGAGAAAATACGCCATATTTTACAGTTTTTCTTCGATAAAGGCGAAAACGCAAGCCAGGCGGCTGAAAATGTGAATAGTGTTTATG
>NW_017305255.1:4984-5385 GCF_001594115.1 Trachymyrmex septentrionalis
ATATATATATATATGCTGTTCGATAATTCTCTGGACTCAGCGGAAAAGATTGTCGGTTAGATGTATTTTGTCTACGCGGCGCATAAGGCGTACTACCGCGAGCTGTCTGTGTCCTTCGAGCGTAAAAGGAGCCGAATAGGCCTTTTTTTAAAAAGAGACGGTTACAAGGTCTATACTAAAGATACTAAACTATATATTTATAATAAAAGGCAGAGGGTTTTGTCGGGATATAACAGTTGGAACATGATACCATTCCAAGGAAAAAAACATTGCCTGGTTAAAAATTTACACCTCAGCCGAAAAGTATATAACGCGATCAAATGATATGAATAAACTTCAGCATTTTTATCAGTTATAATTAGATCAATGCGTTATATCAGCAGGCGAAAGTATAACGCCCC
>NW_017305255.1:5485-6759 GCF_001594115.1 Trachymyrmex septentrionalis
GCCATGTTAAACATATAGTACAAGTGTAAAATTTGAACTATTTGCAGATATCGACAATGTTCGAGTGCGGTATACGCAGTAATCTTAAGCCAGATAGCAATTCAATAATTGTTCGATAGCGGTTCGATATACGTTCAATATTGATTCGATATACGTTTGGCAATAATATGATATACGTTTACTATCGATTTGATATACGTTTGACAATAATATAATATAATATATGTTTAATTGTGCGTCAATGAATTGCGGATAAAAATGTTGAAGTGGAATCTTTCGAGCGCGACGTCTTCTCGTACAGTTTTGACTGAGACATACACTTTTACCCGAAGCATTGTACTTTGGTCGCTGATATATTGATTATGATGATGATTTAATTATAACTGATGAAATGCTGGAGCTTTTTCGTGGAATCTTTTGGATGCGAGATATACTTTTGCCCGAAGGCAACTTTAATCGATTAATTTAAATTACAAATTAGTTTTAAAATTTTCATTGCTCTCAATTTCTGTATACACAAACACATAATTATAACATTTTAGTTTACTAATTACATGTAAATTTTTCATCATTGTTTTTACTGTAATAAGAGCTCGTAAAATTTCTGTTTAAACATATAAATTATTTATTTATTTATTTAATTGGATTATACATATTTTTTTAATATATTACACGTATACTATACGTAAGAGAACTTATTTCCGCGTTATACGTAGATGCATCGATACGATCTCGTGACGAAAACTCGTCAATGAGCGTTTAATTAAATAATATAATATATGTTTTATACGTATAAGTGTAATTAAACCAATGAAATTTGTCATCTAATTACACGTTTCGATCTACATTGTGTCATTTTCAATATTTACCAAATTAAAAAATATCCATAACGATTATTAAAATCAGAACGTAGTATAAGTAAAAAACTGTGATGTAAAAAAACTGTGGATTAGCGCAACGAACGATTTTAAATTGAAAACTAAATTGAACTCTCAAAAAGTTCTCAACCATTTCCCAATTTTCGCAATCACGAGATATTAATTTCTAAAGCGCTAAATATCTCCGCCATCGCAATTACTTGGCACGCTGAGAGTGGGGACTATTTGGCTGTCAAGCGCCTCGCACGCACGCACACGCGCATACATAAGACTTGACTACTATTTATATATACAGGGTGTCCCTGAAATTTGGTACCACTTATCACGAGCAGGTAGAGCGGACTGAATTGAGTTGAAAAGTCTTCTACCATTTTGCAGTTTGCACAATAGTTAACG
>NW_017305255.1:7106-7348 GCF_001594115.1 Trachymyrmex septentrionalis
CAATATTAATATTTAAAGATAACTGAATATGCACGTCCTACTATCCGAATGTACGGCTCACCGATCGCATTGCATGCGTGTTGCGGGCAGTGGGGATGGCCTGGCAGACGAGCCTCTAAAGGGCTGCGCACAGTGAAAGGAGAATAGGGAACAGAGAATAAGAATTTCAACCTATTAGAAATCATGTATTGTGGAATAGACAGTTTCTGATAAGTTGAATTTTTTATTCTGTTCCCTATTTC
>NW_017305255.1:7448-9603 GCF_001594115.1 Trachymyrmex septentrionalis
ATAGGGAACAGGGAATAGGGAACAAAGAATAAGAATTTCAACCTATTAGAAATCATGTATTGTGAAATAGACAGTTTCTGATAAGTTGAATTTTTTATTCTGTTCCCTATTTCTTTCATTATGCGCAACCCCTAAACGTCATATCATAATTTGAACGGCGCGCTTACCAGGCCATCCTCGTTTCTCGCGGTCCGCGTGCCAAGCGGCCGTACATTCGGTAGTAGTAGACCGGACGGACGCGCGTATTCTATCTTTAATACCTCATTAACTATTGTGCAAACTGCAAAATAGTAGAAGACTTTTCAACTCAGTTCGGTCCGCTCTACCTGCTCATGATGGGTGTAGTCATTTTTTAGCGATATCCTGTATATACATATCTTTTGCATAGGGGAAAAATGAAACTGAGAAGAAAAGTCCTCTACCATTTTATAATTTTCGCAATGGTTAACGAGTTATTATCTTATGAAAATAGCCAAATTCGTCCAGCCTACCGCCAAATGCACGCGCATGACAGGATAAGACTGACCAGCGCGATGAGGCGCGCGTTCTCCGTTGCTATGCACGTTGTTTATAAGCGATAATTGCCGCCGCTAGACATTACGTGTCTAGCGACGGCGAACGCGCACCTTATCACTGGGCGGTCCTATTCTGTCGCGCGCGTGCATTTAGTGGTAGGCTGGATGAATTTGGCTATTTTTATATCCCAGCACATAACGTCAATAGGACTTTCAAATCTGGTTTTTATTTAATCCGAACGTCCATGGATTTAATATAAATGTTTTTAAAACGTATATTATTGAATATACTAAGAATATTAACATTTTGGATGTTTTAAAAATATTCATCTTGTACATTTGCATCTCAGACAACATAAGATATCCACTGGACATCCAGACTTGGTTTCAATCTAGTCCAAACGTCTATGGACTTAGTATGAATGTTTTAAAACGTATGTATTCAACGTACAACGTATGTTTACATTTAAACATTTAAGAAATGTTTATCTCTCTCTCACGCAAAAAATTTTTTTAATTTGCTCACGACGTGTTGCTTTCGTTAACTTAACAAGTAAAAATTTTTTTTAAGATTGCACGAGGAGTTTTACTTTTGTTATCTCCGTTAACGAAAATTTATACTAAATTAAAGCTTTATAGTTCAGACAGAACACAGCAATAACTTGCTGCTAGCAGTGATAAGAGTTTGGAATCTTTTGCTTCTAGCGTGCAGTCAGAGGCCAATGAAGAATAGAGTCCTTAGAAAACCAAAGTCTGGGCATGCCCTAAAAATAGCGTGTCCGAAATGTGTGTTTATTCTTAATTGCTGATATAAATGTATGTGCATTCTCGATTGTATGGGCACGCCAATCATAAGAAAAGATGAAGGGAAGGCCAGACTCTGGTATTCCAGGAATTCTAGTGGAGAAGATGGCCGGCAGGGACATTTGAACGTCCCATGAACATCTGTGCTGTGTTGAAAATTTTCAACAAAAAAATCTATAAGAATTATTTTATCTTGATTGTGGTCTAAAATTTGTTTAATACGAGTATATTAATTTAGTATATCATATATTATTATTTTAGTCCATTACATCCTAAAATGGACGTTTTTAAGAAGTCCAAAATGGTAACACTGAATGTTTTTAAAACATTTTTGAAATATCCATGGATCTAATCTGGATATTTTTAATACATCCAACATGTACGTTTTAAATATATTTTTGAAACGTTACAATAGAGGACTTTTCTTCTCAGTTTAGTCCAATCTGCCCCTATGCAAAAGATTTATTATTACTTTTCTAACATCTCCTGTATATGGCAAAATAACAATGAAAAATAAAAAAATTCAGATGAGAGTCATATGCTGTTGTAGATGCAAAGAGATAGGAAAAGTAGATAATCCTCAGATGTTAATTATTTTTATTTTATTTCGACTCACGTTTCGGCTCACTGGAGTCTTCATCAGCACGATTATAAATTTAAAATTCCATCCATTGAGAACAAGTCACTGCAGATTGGTAGAAATGCAGCATTTATTACACTGCATCAAATTTACAATTTAATTATGAAGCAAGAAAAATATCAAATAATAAAATTAAATGACTCACTTAAATGAGAAACGAAAAAAATGAAGCTCAGAAATAACGATTCATAACCAT
>NW_017305255.1:9703-12585 GCF_001594115.1 Trachymyrmex septentrionalis
CTCACTTCAATGAGAAACGAAAAAAATGAAGCTCAGAAATAACGATTCATAACCATACCATTAGTTGAAAAAAATATACTGTATATTAAATCTCTATCGTTCTTCTAAATATTGTATGTACAACATGACGTGTTATTTCAAATTAAACGTTAAAATATGACAAGGGGATTAAAAATAAGCATTGAAAATAAATATAATTAAGAGCGTCAACTAATGGTATAACAAAGTTTGAATGTCAATTTTGTTTAAACATGTCCAATAAAGAGACATACGAGTGATGCAAACACTCAGTGTCAGTTTTTAAATTAAGTCCATTTTCTTGCATATAAATGTGAGACATTTTTTAATTTAATCGTTTATTGAGAAATCTTTCCCTGTTAAGAATTTGAAAATTTTCCCAATCGAAATCATAATTAAAACCAAATCGATGTTCTGTGATCACTGATTGGTTCCTATTACTACTTTTGTGATTTCGATGCTCGGATATTCTAGTGCCTAATTTACCTGTTTGACCAACGTACGAAGCATCAGTATTTGCGCGGAATCTTGTAAACTACATTTTTATTTGATTTGAATTTTGAAAGAATGTCCTTCTGTCCTTTAATGAATCTATTAAGTTTATTCAAACTAAAAAAAAAACAATTTCACATTAATATTCTTAACAATGGAAAAGAATTTCTCAGAAACGGTTGAAACATAAAGTAGAATAAACCATGAGGAACATTCATTAGTCGTAGCAATAGTATTATTATTCCCCTTCGTCAATAATTTATGAAACGGTAATTTTAAATGTGAATTAATAGTATTAAAAATAAAATCAATTGGATAGTCATTTAATAAAGTATTGGCAATAAACTTAATGTTCTTATAGTGAAATTTCGGGCTCGAAAGTAAGATAGTTCTGTCAACCATTATCATTATAACCTCTTTTTTGGGAAATTGGATGTGAAGACAGATAATTCAAATAACGTCCCAAAAAAGTGAACTTATGAACCCAATTCAAATTCTAATTTTCTTTCTTCAGTAATTATAATTGTCAAATCTAAAAATTGATTCTATTGATACCTATTTCTATCGTAAGTTGTACCCTCGAATGCAAAAATTTAAAAATTGTGAGTATATTGTCAATTTCATTGAACGATACGATCATCACAATGTCGTTAACATACCTAAAGTAAAATGGGATAGAAATTCCTATTATCTCCAATGCCTTCATCTCTAGATCCTTCAGCATCAAATTAATAATGATTGGAGATAGAGATGAACCCATCGGAATAGCAAATTTTTGTTTGAAAAATTCTTCATTAAAGTAAAATAAATTGAATCTAAAATAAAATTTGCATTTAAAAATTCAGAATTGACGTCATATTCTTAAAATATTTTCATCTCTTGGCTACACTTCCCTTTGCTAGTTCTAATGGAATGTTGGTGAACAATGAAATCACATCAAGAGAAATCAAAACCGTGTCTTTATCCAAAACTGTGCCTTTTAATTTCTGTTAGTTGAAAGCTATTTTCTATACAACTCCCTGGTTTTGATAATTTACTTGCAATTATTTCATGAAAATACGAAGTCAATGAATTGTCTAGAGAAAAAACTATAATCCGAAAAGAACAGTTTGGTTTATATACCTTTGGAAGGCCATAAATTCTAGAAAGAATGCTGTTGGTGCATTAACATGCTTTTGTAAATCTATTTAATATGGATCTTGTTTTTAATTAAGTCTTTTGATCATGTCCTTCATAAACTTAACAGGTGTAAGTCCAAACGTAAAAGCAATAAAATTAAAGAAAGAGAAATTTAAATATCTTTAACTCATTTTTCAGCCAGCGTGAATAATAAACACAATTAATTAAATAAATAAATATAAATATAAATAACCTGTATATGTATATATACCTGTACTCGTATATACGTATATGTATATTATTCTCAAAGTCAAATGTTAACTCAATAAATGTACACACTTACTATAGTCAATGTACGCAGTTACTATAATAAATCTTACATAAATGTATACATTGACTAGTAAGGCTATGATTAGAACGTTACTCGGATGCTTCGGTGTATAATCTTATGTTTGTTTAACAATTGAGTGAATAACAAGGATAAAACGATACGGAGACACTTGGGTAACGTTTCTAAACGCAGCTTTATGGTACATACATTTACTAAAATTTATTTTGTGACACACATACACACACACACATGCACGCGCGCACGCACGCACCTATACAGAGTTCTACGAGTTAAAAAAAAATTAGTTTTTATCTTTTTTCGATTTTAGTATAAAGTCCATTGCAGCGCTATCAAATTTTGCGTCTACTTTAATCCTGTAAAAGAATTTGTTATTCCGTTCAGTAAATTCAGAAATTTATATCTGCAAAGTCCCGACAATTTGATCATTCTAACATCCTGTTAAATGTTGTTTTAACTTTTAAAAACGATTCTCAATTTTAGACTTTATATCAGATATAGATAATTTTATTACATATACTGTATTATTATAGAATCTAAGACAAACTGTATCGCTCCCAAGAACTCCTTCTTTGACTGCCCTATCGCATGTATACTCGTAATATTATGCTCCACGTCGAGATCCAACCGAATTATACATTTTCGCGCTCTAAGATTGTTGCGACAAGAACTATTTATTTATATTTATTTATTCTTTTACTATTTTTATTATACTTATTTTATTTAACATCTGAGGAGGGCAGCTCAATCCGGCAGCCGAAACTTGTAGTGGTACCTTTTCTCCGAATATTTTTATACATTGATATACGCCGTTCTGCTTCGGTTTTTACTTTATGTATCTTTGATTAATATCTTTAATTAAATGTGTTATATTTTATGCGTTGACTCTTATTTCGCCGTTTAC
>NW_017305255.1:12685-20790 GCF_001594115.1 Trachymyrmex septentrionalis
TTTTATTAAAATAAATGTCAATTAAATGTTTAATATAACTAAAAACGGGAAAGTTAGAATGATTCAGTATTGTTTACTTTACAAATATTAACATGTAGAACAAAATATCTCAATGTAATGACCTTATAAAGAGGAAAATACATAAGAAGTAAAAAAAATAACGTATCTCCTTATTTAATATGACCTACTTATAAATATCCAAAATACATAAATTTAAATCAAATTTCACAGCATATTGGAATGTCGCAAAAATAAATGCATCTTTTTATAACAGTTGGCACTACTAGTACCAACCGTTACAGAAATATAAAGAGTGCTCATATTATTACCTGCATAATACTCGATCCTACTCTATATAGTGGACATTCCCGAGACATAACAGATGTTCTTTAGACATTTAATGGATGTCTTTAGGACATCTTCAAAATGTTTTATTTAATGTAAAGAACATCAAAGCTCGAATTTCAAATATTTATAATGTATATTAGAAATATATTAAACATATATAATATTAAATTTTGTGATCTAGTCCCGAATATGTCTTTCAGATGTCTTATAGACGTCCTATGAACGATATGTATGTTAAGAGCAAATCGCCCTTTGGACGTCCTATAGACGTTCAAGATATAACCAGTACATAATCAGGACTTTTGAGATAATATAGCGGTCTGAAAGACGTCCATGTGTTGTGTGGGTAGGTCTGTTCATGATTCTTCCTGTACAATCGCAGAAATCAAGTATGCTAAGTGGACGTACAGATTCGGATGGGTGACTGCATGGGAGTATCATAAAATTAGTTTTTGAATTAATAAAAGAAACTATATTTTTAATGTAATTTTATTGTGTATCTTCTGAAATATGATGCTAATCAATAATACTTATTTTCACAATAAAACTTCAATAAAATTATAATAAAATTTTTTCTACTACTATTACACTATTAGTGACACTACTTATCACTCGAATTTACTTATTACATTAATGACTCTACTCAGTAAACACAATGTAACGTACATGTAACACAAAATGTCAACTTAACAAGATAACTGTAATATAACACAGTGTGTTAACATTATTTTACAAAATACGTATAATTATTATTCCGATATATATTGTACAATATATAGCTCTCATTTGATTGATCCATAGATAATAATTAATTTACACGATATATATGTACACAATTAGATGTCGATTTAGTTACGATATGGTTCGAATGTAATACTTACTCTTTCCTAGCTTCGCTGCAACTGCATCTGCAGCCGTAATGTATATATAATGTACCTCTTTGATTATTCTTCAATCGATTAACAAAGAAAATCCTGTTTTTACTATATATTCTATGCATTACTTAGCATTTATCAATGTCGTTTATAAAAATAAAAAAATTTATTGCATAACAGCTTTATAAATAAAATTATAAATAATAATACATATAAGTAATATTACTTATATGTATTATTATTAGTAATTATTAGCTTATGGCGAAGTAAAACTACATATATATATTATAAAAAATTGTAATTAAATTAAAACATATATTTATTACTTTTAAACATATATTTATTAATATTAGAATGGACCTTAACGAAATGGGGTACGAGGGTCACAAATGGAGGGATCTTGCTCAGGGACGGGAACAGTGGCGGGATTTGGTATTTGCGGCAATGAGCTTTCGAGTTCCTAACGCCTAATAATAATAATAATAATAATTTATTACTTGCAATAATTTATTAGAATGAAATTAATTAAGATATAATTTAATACAAAGTTTATAGAAATTTAAAAACGCAAAAGAAATGCGAAAAATAATAAAATTATTTCTAATTTATTTTTTACATTCTTTTTCTACTAGAAATAATGGTTATTTTTGACAGTCAGTTCTCATATTTAAAATTGTCTTAAGTATAGTTTTAAGATATATGTTATAAGCTAAAAACGTATTAACATCTTAAAGTATTACTTTAGATGATTGAAATAAGAACCGACTGCAAATATCAATCAATTATCTTATAATTATTTTAATAGTCTACAATACGTTAATTATATTAATCACTTTGTTATATACATATACAAAATATAAAATATGTGTATACAAATAGTATGTAACATCTAGTATTATATCCTACCGCTTAAAAGTTACAGTAATACATTCTCCATTTGTGGAAATTTCACATAATATAAAAAATAAAATATTGAATACTGTTTGCATGCATTATGTTTTTTTTAAATTTATTATTACATACTTTTAGTAAAATTATAAAAAAGAAAGACTTTTTTCGATGATTTTTTTACTTTTTCAAGTTCAATTTCCCTCCGTTTTTATGATAACAGAAGTCAAATTCTTGGCATTCTGTTGGCATAATTTAAATGTCTTAAAATCAAAGACATTGTTTAAGTTGGCACTAAATATATATAAGTATGTATATGTTAATTGTTTCCACTCTTATTCTTAGTCATAATTATATTCAAATATTTATCGATGTTTAGTACAAAATTTGCAATTAATATTCTTTTTAACCGCTATATATCTACAATATTTTATGTGAGAAATTTACTTATAATTTCCATATAATTGTTTTTCGACAATTCGCGACTCTATTGAATCCGTGACTGAAAATAAAAGAGTATATTATATTGTAATTTTATATTTCATAAATGAAAAATAAAATTGTTAAGGCTAAATTGTAATGAAACTTTTTAGTGATAGGGTATATTGTACATATAATATTATATTATATATACACATGTTAACAGGGAATGGAAGTAACTCGTTAGTTGTAACAGTTACAGTTACTTTTTTGATGACTTAATGGTAACGTAATTACATTTTTTTAGTAATAGTAACTTTACAATTACTTTTATCGTTACTTTACACACAATTGGACACTATTCGATTAGACACAAACTACTCATAGCGCTTAAAACTAGAAAACCTTTAGGCACCGTTGTGATTGATTGGTCGTCGACTTTAAAAAAGTAACGGAAAAGTAACGAAAAGTTATTTTCTCGAGTAACGGTAACTATAATGAGTTACTTTTAAAAATTGGTAACTATAGTAACAATAATTTATTACTTTTAAAAAGTAACTTTCCATTCCCTGCATGTGTGTTAATATATGTATATACAATATATGTATATACAAGTACAATAGAGTCCCGTAAGTTTTCGCCAACCACTTTTATGTAGATAGAGTGGACTAAACTGATGAGTCAAAAAATCTTGTACCATTTTGCAATTTTCGCAATAGTTAACAAGATATTAATTACTAAAAATCGCTGAATATTAGTTTTCAATAATTCTTTTAGTCAAATATTATCAACTTTACAGAAAAACAGCGAGATACAAAAATTGTTTATTTTCTTTTCATAAAGTTCTGAGAATTTTTTCAGAAATTGTTAATACCGTATTTTTTCATATTAGTAAAAATAAGAAAATGCAACACTAAAAAGTTGATAAAAAATTCTAAAAAAAGTTCTATAAGGAGAAAATACATGATTTTTGTCTCTTGCAATTTTTCTGTATAGTTAATAGTTGAGTAAAAAATTATTCAAGACCAATATTCGGCAATTTTTAGTAATTAATATCTTGTTAACTATTGCGAAAATTGCAAAATGATAGAAGATTTTACGACTCAATTTATTCCGTTAATCTATCTATACAAAACTTACGGGACACTCTGTATACATGTATAGATATATATATATACTCGTATGTAATATATTTAGAATATCATATAATAGTTATCAAAAATTATTAAAAATATGTTAATTGCTAATAGTTAAGATGATTATAATGTGCAATTAAAATATAATATAATTAAGGTGCAATTATTATAATTAATAGATAAGTAAACATGTGTGTCTGCGCGCGCGCGCGCGCGCGTGTGTGTGTGTGTGTGTGTGTGTGGGTGGGCATTTGGATGTGTGTGCTTGTAATAACACATTTTGCTCATTTGTAATGTATGCAAGACACCACACAATGCTTTAAATAAAAATTTAATCGCTTATTATGTATTATATTTAATTAACGAAAGAGAAAAGTTGTTTTTATAATTTTTACTTTATTGTAAGTAATTTATTATTAATTTTGATTTCTAGAATGTAAATTATTAACATTATAACAAATTATATATTATATATCATTATTACTTTATGTCGTTTTATTTATAGTGATACTTACAAATTATTTTATTACTTTCATATCTTACTACTTTTATCTTTTTGTATCTTACATACAAATTATGTAAATTTACAATATAAAAATATTTTAACTAACGTTTTTGTTTATTTTGATATTTCTTTGAAAAAAAAAATAATGATTCTAAAATAATATAATAAAATAATTGGTATTTATATAGAAATACACAATAATTTCTAAGATTTCAAGATATATCGTAGCGAAAAGATGCTCCTGGCAATCGCATTACCACTGCTCAATTTTTCCGCTTAAATCATAATTTAATTCAGTATTCTCGTGCCGTATGGTCTTGGAGATTTATCGGAGCCGAATGACGATGCATTAGTGCGATAGAAGAGTACGGAAACGAGATGAGGGTAACAAAACGAGAGTGGAAAATCAAGAGAAAACGCTGACTAACCCTTCATCTTTAAGAAGTCCTCCTTCTTCTCTCTCCCTTCTTCATTTCCTTCTCCAACAAGGTCTCTCAAGATGTGATAACGAATCAATTGAGATCTGAATTGAGCCCGAATTTAGATAAGTAGTACATACATCAACTGTGAGAAATTGCGATGGGAAATAACGAGAATTCGAGAATTGGCCTGTCAATCAATCTACTCGTTAAGTCTCTCCACGCTTAATGATTACTACAGTTAAGAAAGGATTAACGAAACAATAATTTAAAAACAATCTTACACTAGGAAAAACAATATTGAAGTTGAAACATTATTTTGTGCTATCAACTTTTCAATCAATTTTCAATCAATAATAAACAAAACTGTTTGAAACTTTGTTTAACCTTTAGTACACACCTTAGTTTTTAGGCCTTATTACACATGTTCGATCATTCGTGTCTTGGATTAATTTTCATCACTTTTACAAGTATACATATATAAATTATTAAATAATTTTTACATATATTTTGACATCTTTAGAAAATATTTGTACAGATATATATTCATAACAAATTGCAGATAAATTATTATAACTAAAAATAGTTAACAAAATGAAAAAAATGCACTATTTCATATAAGAATGTAAAACTTTAAAACGAAAATGTTTAAAAAAATATATAGTTCAATATCTTACAATTGATATGCCAAATTACAAAAAAAAATAGTTCAAATGTCAGCTGTCTAAAATGTTTAGTTATTGAGTAACTTGAAAATGATGTTTTTTAATATGCATGAATGGCTATAAATTGAAGATATATTTACATTTTAAACAATGCATTTTATTATTGTTATTGTGTTAAAAAAAACTTATAATTTATTAAGAAAATGTTCTTTATAACATTACCGACAATATATTATAACATATAATATTACTGACAACATTTTGCACAAGATTACCAAAATTCGTGTTTATTAAGGGCTAATATGTTATTCTAATGTTGTTAAATTCTTTTTTTAATAATTCGCAAAATATTTTCACAATACAACCAAGAATTAATTAAAAATAAAAAAAACAATTTTTTTAGTTACAAAAAATGTGCACTCTGTATACACGTTGGATTATTTGTAATCCAAAAGTGAACTTCGGAATTATGCCAATTAAAGGATGCGCACGAATTGAGGCTGGCAACGCACAAAACTTGTTCTTCAGATGCCAAATTTTTTTTAGTAATAGAAAAGAGACCGATATATTTTACCAGGTGCTCTTAGTACATATTTCAAAGAAAAGAAATGCGCAGAACACGAATGACTCAGAGATATGTATTAAGAGATGTATATTAAGAGTTAAATATAAAAATTAAAACGAATAATTCAACAATTCGAGGTGCAGTAAAATGAATTATTCTGCTCAGTATATAAAATGAATTATTTTGTCGTCAATTGCAGAATATCCCTGAGACGTATCACAATTTTGGACATAAATTCTTGAAGAATCGGCTGTCGCGCTTTGCCAACGTCCATCACTTCCTCATGATTTGCTTCGTAGTGATCTTCATAATCGGTAACACATTGGTTAGTAATTAAACTGAACGTGAACACGGTGAGATCGCAATGCCGGGCGGTGATCACCTCATGAACCGTGGACATGCCTAAATAGTAATCACGTGTATTATTATACATGAAACTGTCTATACATAGAAAGAAAATATATAATAAAGAAATATAATTTAAACACAAATAAATATAGATGTAGTTCATAATATACAAGGAAGAATAAAGTGTAAACAAAATGAAGGAAACCTTATTGAAAAAAATCACGTTACATAGTTGCATGATGAAATCGTATAATCAAAACACGTAAATCACAATGAATTGTTCCAAATCAGTACGTGATTATAAAATTACGTATTTTGAAAAGTCACATGGTGATTCTTTTTTCTTCTATTTCTATTATTCAATTTTTTAAAATTCGATAACTATAAAATCACATAACGGATAAAATTATTTGTAATATTATATAATTTTTTAGATTACATCACTTAAAAAAATCACATACTGATTTGACAATCCGTTACATGATTTAGATATTTTAATTACGTGATTTCATCATGTAACATTGTGACATGATTTTTTTTTTAATAGGGAAGAATCAAAATAGTATCTCTAAATCAGATAGAATGCAACCATTTATCAGCAATGACAAAACTAATAGAAGTCACTATCTAATTGTTATACACATATAATGAAATTATTATATAAAATAAAATATTATTATCTTCTTAATTATCAATAATTATATACACATACTTAAAAATATCTATATATTACTTTCAATTGCGATCCAAAATAAATCTATAAAATTTTTCATAATTTTTATTTTAAAATCTATATAATATATATCTTTAAAAACTAGTTTTTAAAGCAATTTGACACTTTTATAAAAGGATTAATTTTGTTCATTCCCCATTATTTCATGTTCAGTTCATTCTATTTTAATTATGCCATCACGACATCATACAGATAAATAAATGCATAATTGTAAAGTAAGTTAACTCTATCACAAGCTGTTTGCAAAAATAAAAATTTAATTGCTTATCGATAAATCATATGTAATATTGTATATTAAGTCAAACATCATTGCAACAATAATTAACGTTTCTAATAGAATTTTGTACTGTATTGACAATTATTGATATTTTTATTTGTTTAGAGTATTAAGTGTCATAATGATAAAAAAATCGGTATAATTCCATACTTTCCAATTTAAATATAGATATAATACGTTTCTATAATAAAATTAATTATTTTGTCCCCAATACAATTATGTGCTAAACTGTATATTTAGAATTTTAAAGTAAAATATTCCAGCAAACACATACATCGACAGTATAATTGTTAGTTATAATTTTCCCGTTAACAGTACCTATAACCACCCAGCAAACAGAATATAATATTTATATAATTGTTATATGTACTACTTAACTATTATATAATTAATATAATTATTATAACGTTATATAACTATTATATTCTGTTCTTATTGATTGTGAATATTATGTGTTATATATATCACAATTATACATATAATTATATCGTTGAATGGACAATTATAATTAAATATTACGTTGTTATGTTTATTAGTTGCTGTTTGATGGAATTACTATTATCTACATTTTCTGTAGATATTAGCATCTTTACAGTCTTTTATAAATGCAGGTTGTAAAAGGATTTTGTATCAAGATAATAAACATCTTGAGGTGTAGTTTAACCAGGGTTGGCAAACGTTACTTTATAGTTACTTTGTCGTTACTTTTTATAGTAAATGATTTGATAACGATGTTGCATTTTTTTATGACAGTAACACGAACTAACTAAACGCTAAGATTGTTCTAAGGTTAGAAAAGTCACTTTGAAATGTAATTTGTCATCATTACGTGTTACTTATTAAAAAAAATAATAAGTAACAAGTAACAAATAACAATAACTCATTACAAGTAACGCAAATAAAAAAGTAACGCGTTACAAATTAAT
>NW_017305255.1:20890-32104 GCF_001594115.1 Trachymyrmex septentrionalis
TTAAGTTAAAAGTAACAAATAACGTTACTCATTACAAGTAACGCAAATAAAAAAGTAACGCGTTACAAATTAATTAATGAAAAAAGGAGTTATTTTTTCAATAACAAATTACTTTTTCAACCCACACAAGTAACGATTGATTTTTCTAACTCCGACATTACCGTCATAAAAAATTCACAATGTCATTATCAAGTCGTTATTATAGCAATGCTCAACAAAGTTACGGCATTACAAGTAATGCGTTACTGCCAACCCTGATTTTAACACTTCTCGGTAAAAAGATCTTTTAGCTGTTGCTATTACAGTCCGATAATAATAAAGGTTATAAATAGAAATTTGTTAAAACTATAACTTCCTGGAAATATTCTAGACAGATTTACCAAAAAGAAAAAAACAGCTTTTAATATTTATAATACATTGAGACACAAATTGTTACACATAGTTGTAATAAAAATAAACATAAAAAAGTCCTTAAACATTTTCAAAAAGTCAAAACATTTTTATAAATTGCTTGTCATTTAATATGTACAAAATAACAAACAAATATTTTTGCTGTGTTAAATAATATGGGAATAAAAAGATTAAAAATATCAGTGATGTGTGGGATAAACATTACAAGCAAATAATGTACGTTTGATACGGTTGGCTCGATTAATTAAAAAATATTAAATGACGTACCAACCGCGTCGACACCGATCATTCGTAACATCTTCAACTCTGCCACTGTCTCGAAATTAGGTCCACCCAAACACGTGTAAACCCCCTTATGTACAATATCGCCAATACCCATCTCTTCAGCTACTTGTCTACCGATCTCCATCAGCGTGGCGTTATAAGCTTTATTCATAGGTGGAAATCGAGGCCCAAACCTGAGAAATGAAGAAACAAATGTACTAAAAACAAAAGACTTGAAATAATAAATAATAAATAATAATTGAATAAATTAAAATGCTTGATTTTTATACACCAAATAAATATTTCAGATGTTTATTTTATTTATTTTTCTTTCTCAAAAAAGAAGAAGTAATACATTTTCCCTATTCATTGTAGGTAAAATATTATATTAACTTAAATATAATATTGTATATCGTATACGTATATTAGCAAAGAAATTCGCATAGAGTACAAATCCCACCTATCATCATTTGGTCCTTGAAGCGGATTGTTGCCGGCAAAACCCATCATATTCACATGATCCTTTACTATCATAATATCACCTACTTTGTAGGTGGGATTTAGACCGCCGGCCGCGTTCGTAGCAATTAAATGTGTCACACCCACCAGCTTCATCACTCTTACTGGCATGGCACACTAGAAATAACTACCTTTATCATCATACATCTCAATAAATATGTTTTACATTTGTTTTAGCTAGAATAAAATCAGAAGACACGGTAGTAGTATCTCGGGTGTCAAGTCAATCACTACGATTAGACTCCCGAGACCGGACCGTGTATTGCAATTACTGAAGCCAATTATACCTTCCAAAGTGGATAACCTTCGTAATAATGAAATCTGCCTTGCATGCACATGACTGGTACACCTTGAAGATAACCAAAGACCATCTGACCAGTATGTCCTTTTACCGTAGATATCGGAAAATGTGGGATTTCTTCATAGGGGAAGCATTGCTTGTCCACGAGGGATTCCGCGATCGAACCTGGACACAACTCGTTTTGCTCATATGATCCTGTTTAGGAATAAACAAAGCTATGATAGGATAAACCGTCACCCGGAATTCCCGCAAAGCCATTTAGCATTGTTTGAAGCAACATACACACACTCACATAAACGTTGTTAATCTCATCTTATTATAATTTTGTCTTCAATTACATGTTTTCGAGAACCTTATTGTATAGAAGAATTATTATTAGACGTTATCAGAAAAATTTGAGAAAAATTATTTCTGTTCTTTTTAAATTACTCAAAGAACAGAACAAGCGATAAGTAATATTGTGTTACTCTGATATTCAAAAAATCTATCAAGATCTTCTAATATACCTATCTTGTGAATTATTCCCTTTTTTTTTGAAACCATAATTATTCTTGAAAAAAAAGTAAATTAATTTGTTTGTAAAAAATTTCAAACTCTTTATAATAACTTTATATTATGACGCACGCGAGCAACAGTTTGCATAATCAAATATGGCTATTCATACTTTGATTGCGATTTGCATTCTTAATAATTAAAAGTTATTAGGTCACAAATGTAAGGATCAAAATCAGCTGTGATTTTAGCGTGTCAGATGGCATATGCAATTTAATGCTAAGCGATATTTGAAATATTTTATCGTGAAATTAAGACGTAATAGTAGAAGTATACAATACATATACTCGTATATTAAGCATAAGCGTGGAATCATAATTAGGCAGATATTGTTAATTTTGTAGTAGTATTCAAAAGATATTGTGCAAATAATAACATGCACAAATGTCAAAGACACTACATTTCAAAATCGTTTATCATGATTTTATATCACAAAAAATTTATCTTTTTAACTACAATCTATAAGCACAAACCCTGAATAAATTAGCTTCGTATAAGCATATTATCAAAAAAATTATATATAAATTTAGAATATTGCATTATATTCTTGTGATTTTTATAAAAATTCTTAAATAATGTCAAGTTTTAATCAAAGTCTTACCAAAATTATATATTTTATTATATCTCATATCGTTACTATTATAATACAAGACAAGCGTGGGCGAGTCAATTAAATTTAAAATAAATATCTAAGATTCATAAATTTTCAAATACTTGAATCCACAAAAAATCTTGTTACATATTGACGTTATGCAATAATTGATTTTGCAATGATTAATTAATTGACTTATGTCAATAATAAATAAATATTATTTAACAATATACAATTATAAACGAATCGTGTATACATACATATAAGTAAAATACAAAAAAAAATGTACACATGTAATACTATTAACTACTAACCCATTCCCGAACCGCATATAATTCCTATTTTCGGTCTAATCTTGATGCGATTCAATAAATATTGTGCTGATTCCTGTAATATTTCGAAGGTGTACCTGAAAGATACAATAATATATTTAATATAATAAATATTAGGTTTAATGATTTGCTTTAAAAGCTTCAATTTGAATTTGAAAGCATTGACATTAAAATTTTCGATCTAATTGTAAGTTTCGAAGTTTCAAACCTTTGAAACTTAAAAATTTCGACACTTCAATCTTATTTAATTTCAATATTACAAGCTTCGAAGAATCAAAACTATACAATTATTATTATAATTTAATATAGCTAACAGTAACAAATATATTTTCATAAAAAATATACAAATATATTTAGGAATATATATTGCATTCAAAAAATTTAAATATATTTGTCCACGTTTCGAAGCTTCAAAGGCACTTTAAACTTTGAAAGTAGGAGTTAATTTCGAAAATTCAAATTCTTTCAAAACTTCAAATTTTCCAAGTTGTAAAAAATAATAACTCTGCAATAAATATGAACACAAAAATGTTTAACATAGATATTCGCTCGATTTTGAATTATTCCATCTTTGTTATTATTTCTATACAATCGACAAAATTATAAATGAAATGTATACATACAATCGTAATTTCGTTAACTTTCTAATATTCAGTCTTATTCAACTTTTGATCTTTGCTCTTATTATAAATCAATCAGTATAGACAAGCTGGGAGATAATAGAATTGCGAAGTAACTCTCCCGCGATCGAACATGGCCAGTCGCCTTCTCTCTGCACTGATATTACAGAGACATATTAAAGTGTACTATTCAATAGATTGGTACTGATTAAGCACTCCTCGTACTCGTTGCTTTAGCTTACACGATCACGCAGCTGTATTAAACGTCCCATCATAATTGCATGTAATTGCGTTTCTAGGCTTTACGATAATGACAACTATGGAGACCAATCACCATCATGGATAATTCATACAGTAGTTTTAAAAGTTGAATATAGCACGATTACACTTCATACAACGAGTTTATATAGAGGAATGCCCTCTATTATGAGATACGCGCCTAATATGAGATAACGGCATTTCCTCTAAACTAATAAACGTTATCTATTGGTTCCATGAATTTATTGTTCTTGAATTGAAAATTATTTAGTAGAAAATTTATTATTAGATTATGCCTGTAGTCGTTACAAAAAAAAATTTAGAATTTGAATGTCTTCAAATTTTATTGAGATAAGCTTTTAAATCTTCTTGTTTATTATTTAATAAGTAAATATTTGGCAATAAATTCTTCATGTGGTGATAGAATAAGACCATACTAATAGAAAAATACGTGATATGTTGCTTAATTACAGAAGTTTGATGATCGTAAAATCGTAAGACGTGGAAATCGTAATATGAGATATCCAGGCTACTTCTAATATGAAATAACCTATGCTTTTATGTCATAGTGAAAATGGTTGCTAAAGTATAAAAGCTATTGTACAATAATAAAAAGGACAATCGAAATAAATATCGAGTGCCTGTTTCTGTAATGATTGTTTCCAACTACCTAAAGACGAATTAGCTAGGTACAATGCATCGCATACTCATTTTGTACTGATTGTTTAATTGTATTTTAGAAACATTAAATAAAATGTTTTAATTGCAATACTGATGTACTTTGCGTTTTATTATCGATTTCTCGGAACATCTTATATTAGGAGTACAATTTTTTGACTTTGCGATTTGCTCACTTTTTACATTTTTTAATTTATAAAAAAAATAAAGTTTGAATTAAATTTTACATAACATTATCTTAAAACATTAAATTCCCTTCAAAATGATCTACTATTTTAAATTCTGACCATAGATTTCTAGCATTTGCCCAAAATAAACTCGGTATCTCATAATAGGGGTTTTTCGTCTAATATTTTATCATAATTATAGTGTAGATAACGCGCGTTATTATATCTTCTTAGTTCACACACACACACACGCGCGCGCGCGCGCTCGCACACACACACACACATACACAACACACATGTTAAAGTTGTAATAATGCAAATATACAATATTATTAATGAAATCGTCAAAATTTCTTATTGAGTTGTACAAGATTTGTAATAAATATTTTATTGTCAATTTTCAAATAAGTTTTCCAAAATCCAAAAAGGGTTAAGTAGTACTAAGTTAAAAAGATAAAAGTTAAGTTAAAAAGTTAATTAATTTTAACTTATCTTAGTTCCAATTTAGACTCTTACAATCGACTCCTAGATTTTAATCTGTCAGAAACTGTATATTTTAATGTATCTAGTTTTTGATAGGTTGAAATTTATTATATATATAAAACATAACACAATACCATCTTCGGCTTATGTGGACTTACGTTGACCGGCTGTTCAGTGCAGGAGGACTCATTTTCGATAACTTGCGAGAAAAGATGTCCGACAAAAATTTCGAAATGGCTTTATTACTTACATTTAATAAATATAAGTGAATAAAATATTTAAACAGTATATATAACAGTCTGTAAACAATATATATGAACAAAACATATAAATAAAATATAGAATATTTCCCAAATAAAGTACATATATATTTGTCATTTCCGTTATTTGTAAGACTGAAACCGTGGAATTGTAAAATATAAAAAAGTATAAAAAAATAAATTTAACTTTCAACTTTTTAATTACTTTTTTTATTAACTTAATTAATTTTTTTATTAACTTTTAATTTAATTAATTTCATTATAAATTAATTTGTATCTTAACTATGTCAAATTTTCAAATTTTCAAAGTTGTTTCACTGTAACTTAACTTAGTTTAAAAAAGAAGTTAACTTACCCAACCCTGCCAAAATCAATTATTTTAAATGCGTATCTCGGAAATTAATTAGACTTGAAAATCTTTATATGTAAATATAATTTTGACACAAAGCTATAAACGATTAAACACACATTAAATAAAATTAGTGTGCTCAGGGCACACTAATTATGCATACATGTTCATGAATACTGTTCCATTCACTTTATTAATTTTCATAGATCAATTGATATTGATCCTGATCTCACATCAAGGTTAAATTAAACTTGTTTCTCAACTTGTTATATAAATACTGCATAGATTATAACAAATATTTTAAATTAAAATAAAATTTATATTCATTTATATACATTTGAATTCATTTATACTTATCCATTTATATTATACATTAATTATTCCTTAAAAAGAAGTATCGAACAGAAAGACCTGATTTTTTTCTGGATACAATTCTAAATAAAATAACGAGCTTAACAAATTCAGAAACAAGTTCTCTCGTGCAATAAGAATCAATAATATTTAATCTATGAAATAATCAAATCAGTTGTAATCTATGAATTAATAGAGTAAATGTAACAGTATACACAAACATGCGTAATTATGACCCTAAGCTGACGAATTTTATTTATTTCGATGCAAATATGCATTTAATCGTATATAACGTAATGTAATAATAAGTGCCGTAAATAAAGATTTTCAAGTTTAATTAATTTAAAATAACTTTAGGAAGCTTATGCAAAAATTGAAATGTTTACTACAAATCCTGTGTAACTAAATAGAAAATTTTAACCTACTGTTTTATTAGTTAAAACATTAAAATTAAAATTGAAATTAATATAATTTTAATATAATTGTAATATATTTGGAAAACATGTTGTGTGTTATGTGTGCGTGTGTGTGTGAAAATATATAGGTAGATGAATATATGGACTAAGAAAAAATGACGCACAGCGCATATCTTAATCGCATATTTCAACCTCAGGACCTGAACAAACAATAGGTATACCTGATAAGAATTTTTCCTATATGATTCTTATTGGCGCCTGAACAGGAAATGACTAGACGCGCCTGACAAGAAATGTCAGATATAACCAAAATTCCTGATAGGACCTGAATAGGGGCCCGAATAGATTCTGTGATAAGAACGTGATCTTTTGGCCTTATCAGGTTACTATCGGAATATTGCGTTACACTCCTGATATATTAAGATTAAAGATAATGCTAGGGGCCTTAATCGCACCATGATTCAATTTCTACTCAGGTTATTGCCTTCTACTGCAGTAATTATAATAAAATATTAAATATTAATAGAAAAATATACGTGCAAGCTATATCGTGCTTTGCCATTCTTATTTCAAATTACTTTATACACAGTTTCACAGTTTTTCTCAAAGAGAGATTTGAATCTTTTGAATATCTCTTGATTTATGAATTGTTAAATTAAGCTCGCATAAAATTGTTAAATTCTTTAAAATTTTTACATTTTTTTTTTACATTTGAATAGTTGAACGCTTTAAGACTTGATTTTTTACCTTAAATCCCCAAAATTTTCGTAATATATCGTATTTTGAAATTACGAATGTAAAAACGTATTAAAATAGTCAAATGGCCGCAAGTTTAAATTATTATATTCGAGTTGTTATTATATGTGCGCTCTCGTTCACTTGAATTCATTGAAATTTTGCATGTGCATTTGGGTACGCGCGTACACGATAGATGGATTTTGCGTGAATTTAGCATACACGATGTAACTAAAATATCAAAAGAGAAAAGAGCACATAAAAAAAATATATTTAATATAACTATACCTACCAAGTACACATTAAATTATTTATGCTTGTAAAAATGTGTTGTTTTATTATAAAAAAAGATATTCGATTTTTAAAAGTTAAAGAACGTTCTTCAGCTTCTTCTTTGTGTCTATCCTTAAACATTATAAGGCAAAAACTGTACTCTATTTTATTCTTTTTTACTGCTTCTTTTTGTTGTTAATCTTTTATTTATAACATTATTATCACATTTACTATTATTCGTTGCATGTATAGTATGACTCACTTAGAATTTGTCTCTTTAATTCCACTCTATGTGTGTGTGTGTGCAAACGTATCTATACTACATGGAACAATATTATTAAAAATGCAAAAATTGTGTGGTTTGCAGAGGAAATTTTTCCGATACCTGACTCACTGCAAATAACTGTTAATGTATCAACAGAAAAAAGAATAATCGAACTATAATGTGTCATTCGCGATCAATATCTATAATAGTTGTTCAAGGTAAATGAATTAATTATCCGTATCTAATTTTCTCCTTGAACAAGGGTATACGTGCAAATACAATGAAAAATAAATCTTATATAATAGATTGAAAAACTTTTTGATTTAAATACTAATACTTATACATCCTGTTTTTTATTTTTTAATTTTATCCAGTTTTTTAATCAGCATTAAACATCAATCTTTAAAAATCTTTTATTAGACCTTAGAATAAGTAAAGAATATTTACATATCTTATTATAAATTAAAACATTCGAGTGTTGATTGTTATAGTATGCATATTATGTGTAAAACTTTTACATAATTTTCAGTACTTCTATATTTGCATCTTTTTGTTTCTCGAACAACATTTTATGTTTTTTCTATAACATTGTTTAATCTATAGATAAAAACCATGAAATGGCTTACAACTTTTTCCTGAGCACCATGTATATTTACGCGCGTTTCGCATACGTGTATTCCGATGATTTGTAATACCCCTGAAGCCTATGCATTTAACTTAAATCTGCTACTATTTGAGCTTGTCGGTAGTTTAGCAGGTAGTAACCGCGTCGTTTTGTACCAGTTTCAGAGCGAAATTACATCGAATTATAGTGAGCACGCGAGCGCGCCCGGAATACTTCGTTCATTCGATTTGCGCTGAGAAGTAGAATTGACTCACTAATTTGCAATATTGATTTGGTAGCCAGCAATAGTAAATATCGTTTATACATTTTAGCTTACAAATTCTTTTACTATTTCATGCTGAAATGCTCAGCATTAAAGTAAATGTAAAAAATTTAAAAAGGAATTTACTTATTATCTAGTTAATTTCAAAGAAACTCAATAAGCTTTTAATTTGCAAATTAGTTACAAAGATATTCAAGATTAAATGTTATCCAAATTGAAAAGATACTAGAATATACATATATACGTATGTACATTAAAGACTTTTGATATAAAGTTTCTACAAAACATCTCTGGCTGTTTTTAAAATATCTTTTAAAATATCTTGTGAATTTTAATGTCTAAGATATGTATTAAAAATTTCATAAGAAATAATTTGAATGTAACTTACGTATGTTGTGCATCCTTTACGTTTGTTTGCAGTACATCGTTAGTCAGCCGTTTGACAGCCGGGAAGTTGTCGTGACCATTGACGGTTTCCGCAAACGGCATTTTCAATCAAATAACAAACTAGAGTAAGGATCACTTACAATCGAAAAATGACAATTGATAAAAATAAAGAAACAAATTAACAACTAATCGATCAATCCACATATACATATATCGCGCGCTCACGACAAGTGCTTCGCGTGACTTTCGTGAGTCTATTTTATAGAGGAGTTCAAATGCGAGTCAAAAAAAAATGTGAGCGCGAATAAGTCTGCCAATGATCTTGGACACGCACAAGCGCATCGACCAATCGGCGAACGTACCATCTGTGGCGCACGCGGGTGCTTGCGCAGTACGAGGACAAGAGTAGGGAGGAGTATATGATGATAACCCGTTACAGAACAAGTGGTCCAATTATTGTTATTTGTTTCGACAACGACGTTGACGTCGACGAAGCGCGAAATCTAGCGCGGCACAATATCAGAATAATATTTCAGTTGACGAACAAACTGATCAAGTTTATCTCGATGAATATATAAACACGCGCTTGGGGGTATTTTTTAAATTATTATCAAATAATACTTAAAGAAATAAAAACATAAATAGAAATAAAGATCTACATTAAAATATCCATCTAGCTAAAAATAAAATATCAATCTATTATTATAATTATAGTACAAATATATTATAATATTATACTAATATTATAATATTAGTAATTATATAATAAGTTTATAATTATAGATTTAAAAATTTTAATTTATTTGCAATTTATAATATTGAAAATAATAATTAATTAATTTTTTAATTGAATAAGAATTTAGTAGATATTGATAGATAAACTCAAAAGTGAATTGCAGAATTAAAATAAATATTTTTAATTTAGTTATATATATTTTTCAATTTATTTCTAAATTAACATATTTACTATCTTTATTTCATTTCTTCTTTCAATTTCTATATCATAAAAGATTTTACAAAAATCCTTCTTTATTAAAATCCAAAGCAAATAGAATAAAGAGTAGGTAAAACATGATTCGTAATTTTCTTTCGACCGTCAAACATTTAATTTGATTACTGATTCTTGAAGAATCCAGAGAATATTAAGCATGAATAAGCAACAAACAAATAAAAGTACATAATATTCTCGAGATATTGTTAAATAACTGCTCTGCTTTCAAACAATGACGCATGCTCCCAAGGATATGTCCGTCTATTCATATCTTTAGTAAATTTATAGTAAATTAAATTAAATAAAATTATGTTATTAGAGAGCTGTTCCTCCATTTTAACTATAAGGAAATGTATTTACTGTACTGAAAATGGCTCGAAAAGGAGCTGAATACATACTAAATAAATTGATATTACCTCATAATTTTGAATTATCTATACGCACTGGCTATCGCGCCAAAACTCTCATTAGCTCTTTTTTTTGTATTTTATTAGCAAATAAAATTAAATTTTACATTGTTCAATATTACTATATAATTAATTGCCTTAAATCCAAATCTCTATTTATTAGAGGAAAAATCTAGTTTTCTTTTTTTTTGTTACGTAATCGTAAACAAATTTGAATTTTTTTTATCGGCAAAAATTTTTGACAGGTGATTAAAATTTTCCCAATAAATGTTAGTTACTAACAAAATCAATTAGAAAAGCATATAAAATTGTAAATCGGTTCTTATTTAATTAAATTTTTGAAATTATTTTCCAAATAAATTGTTACTATCTTCACCAATATCGTAATCCATATTATACCTTAATCTAAAGTCATCTCGCTCGACCAAACTCATAAAAATAAATATTTTCTTTATCATGTAATAATTCAGAGCAGAGTTTCCAGAATGTCTTCCTACATAAATCGACTCTCTATTGAGGTATTAAAAGCGAAAAAATTTTGCATATATCTAATTAGAGCATAAAATTATTAAGTATAATGCTGCATTGTATAGATAAGATAAGAAAGTGACACGACAGAAATAAATGTAAATTATGTTAGGGTAATACCTGTTATATATATATATATATATATATATATATATATATACGAGTATATATATATATCTTTTTTATAT
>NW_017305255.1:32141-33783 GCF_001594115.1 Trachymyrmex septentrionalis
TATATATATATATCATTTTCATATATGCTATGATATATAGATTGATGCTCTCTCTCAAGAAAGATCATCATATTTGTTCCTTTTTTTGCCGAGATATCTTTCAAAAAACTAGTCAAAAAAAATTAGTCGAAAATTTTTTCCGCATACCGGACTATTAGAGATGTGGTGAAAAATTTTTAATTTCCAAACAAAAACCGAAGCCAACTGTGATCTGCGTGTATATTTACAAACAATCCATTCATGTAATATTTTTATATATATTCAAGTAGAACAATAACGTTTATAAAATGTTAAAAGGAATGATTATTTTTGCTTTAAACCTCCATTTAAGGTTATTTTAAAAACATTTTTTAAGAACCGGTTAAATAACTATGTTGTATAAACGTTTTAAAATCGTTGTTTTATAAGATAAAATATAAATGAAAAGAATAAGTGAATGATAAAGGATCGCATTAGAATTATATATCATTTTAATGAAATAAAGACATGAATTTGTCAAATTACAATGCCTGGACGTGTGGCAGATTATTGCACAAATTCATTTCCAAGTTTGCCTTATTCGCTCTGTCCATACTAGCTCTTACTTGAGGTACTCTATGGCCGCTATTTCATCTGTGCGTTTTTCTTTGTCGTACAAATGTGTGCAGGACAGAGGTCCTCGGATCTCTCTATCCTATAGCCAATCAACAGACTTGAAAATTTGTCTTATGACAAAAACGCATAAATAAAATAGCGGTTTTTTTGGTATATCCTGTATTTGCAGCTATGCGCTCTAATTATAATATTCGTCTTATTGAGAAAGACCAATCAGCGTTTTTCTAAAACGCCCTTTCATTAGCTATTTACGTGAAAATTTGCAGTCATATTTAAATAATTTTTCGATCATATAGGGAACAGTTGTTACAATTTGTGATTAGCAATTTTTTTCCGTACTAATAATGTATACGTTTAAATCAATAAATATCTATGCATTGCTTCACAAGTACATCTTTAACTAGATAGTCAATTTTTTCTGATTTGTATCTATGTTTTTAAATACTGAAAATTAAAATTTTCTATCAGTAGATAAATTGTAACAACTTACTCCATTGTGGGGCAAATTGATACATTTAGAATTTTACTTGAAATATATATGTGTGCGTGCGTGCGTGCGTGCGTGCGTATGTGTGTGCGTGCGTATGTGTGTGTGCGCGTGTGTGCGTGCGTGCGTGCGTGCGTGCGTGTGCGTGGCGTGTGCGTGGCGTGTGCGTGGCGTGTGTGTGTATGTGTGTGTGTGTGTGTGTGTGTGTGTGTGTAAGCAAATTCAAGCTTACAATGAAATCAAACACGAAATACTTCACAAGGAATATTTATTTTATAATATAAAATTAAAAGATATATTAATACAAATATTTTTTCTTTAATTAGTTATTCTAGTTAATATTGGAAAGTCATAAAATTAATATTAAATTCATCTGCTACTTTTCTCACAGATAGGTCTGTTTATTTCCTTTGCCACTATCGCCACGTTCGCATATTATTATAAAAATGGGTTATATAGATGTTGTAAAAATGTTAGCAAAATTTGTAAGTAAACGTTTTAAAATGGATCTTTTACAGTAAAAAAGACGTTTTATATCGGTTTCATAAACGTTTAATTAAT
>NW_017305255.1:33912-42040 GCF_001594115.1 Trachymyrmex septentrionalis
ATAATATATACATAATTTTATTAATAAATTTATTACAAAAAACATAAACTAAAAATTTATAAATCACGTTCAAAAGAAGAACAATTTAAAAATTAATAGATTTAAATAAAAATATATTTTTAGTATAGGTATTAGTAGGTACGTAGATTAATCTTTATTGTACGAGTATGTAATTATATGTTGCAACTATAATTTAACGTAAATTAATTTTTAAACGAAACGATAAAGTATTAATCATAAAAATTCACAGCAGTAGAATATATAGCGTTATTTATATACATATACTGCGAGTTATCTATAGATATCTTAACTTATCGAGAGGGTCAATTTCTTCTATAACTATATATCATATTTGTGAGAAATAATATTTAGAATAGTATTTGGAATGTTCCGATTAAAAAACAATTCAAGTAATAAACATCGAATATTTAAAATATTAAAATTTTGTAAACCTAAATAAGTAAGTATGTATATATTTAAACAATTTAAATCTGATTTAATTAAAATAAAAAAAATTGTGTGATTTTAAGAGAAAATAAACAAAAATTAGTTTTATATTTAGTTTACAATCGCTATATTGTTCTTATCTAAATTTCCTTTGACATTTAATAAATTGTTTAAAGGATCAGGTCTTATTTGTGCAATTTGCAAAATGATTAAGTGATTATCATTATGCCTATATTTCATTTATAAACGAGTTATCCAAATTTAAAACTTGATTTTTATATGACATTATTAATTGGTTTGTACGTAATATATTTTTTATTTATTATTGAAAGCAATACATAAAACCCGCACGTATTAAATTAATTGAAAAAATGAATAGTATTTATGTTTTAAATTATTCTATGCGGTTAACTATTGTTTAAATAATTTAAAAAATTAATTCTTATTTGTGAATTCTAATTTTTGTTTTTTTAATTGAATCAAGCTTTCAGATTATTGAATTAATATAGTTCAAAATTGTAGATAGTTGAAATCTTTTTTTCTTTTATAGTTTGAAATATCAACTTTAATAAAACATATTTTTCTTTAGTTTTTTACTAATATTAATTAAACTTGTGTTTTAGAGTTTTAAATTTTTATATTAAAGGTGTATTTCTCTCATTTTGTTGGCTATAAAATTAATTATAATACATGTCTCATAACACATCGAAGAGACAATACATTATTTTTGCTCTTATCGCAATGTCTCTAATTCTAACCGACTTTCTGCGACAGAAACATATTTCATTTTTTACTAAACTAACTTCGTTTTTATTATACATTAACAACAAAATTCAATTGCATGCGTTCATTCTTCAATTTTACATTATACAATACTAAAGGATATATTTCAAAATATTTAATGATTGACGACATTATCTATTATCATACGACGACTGTTTCCAAGTATAATATAACTGCAAACAGGATTTCAATCGGTTAATGTTATCATTGTTTGTTAGAAAGAACGAAGTATAAATTTTATATTATATTCTGTTTTTACCGTTTATATTGTAATATTCTATATGTTGTTAATATTGATAATGATCCGATCGCGATCGAAACATCTGTTTGTTTATTGATAGCACATTGTATTAAATCTTAACTAAAGGATATAATTGTTTTCCTTTACTTATGTTCCTATATTTATAATACTTATATTCTACATTAACTATATAATTGAATAATTTTTTGACTCATAGCCCTATTTCTTTTTTGCTTTTTAATTATAATATTTATATACAACTTTTTTATATTTTTATATATTATATTTTGTAAATACTTTTTAAAGATATTAAAGTACATATATGTAAATCATTTAATTTTTGTATACATATAAAGTGACAAAATTAATTCAGTACATGAAAGACTCATCGTGTAATAAAGGATTAGAAAATCGAGTGTTATGGGTAAAAAATTTAATTAAATTGTTTATTGACTTATGTAACATTATTTAAAAAAAAACATGCTAGAGTAAGTTTGTTTAGGAAGTTTCGTGTTATGAACTACATACGTACTCTGTTACTGCAGTGGAAATGGCACAATCCTTTTTTTTCAAAATCAGCGATATTGTACATCGCTAAAAACAAATTAACTCGAATCGAATTAACTGTTGTATTTGGCGATTGCAAAGCATCAATTGACATCAGTTTCAACAGTGCCATATTATGTACACGTTATGCTCCTAAATTTATTACAGCTCATGATAAGTTACTGGGGGTCAGCAGATAAAGCGAAACTCCAACGAATCGCGGATCGTACTCGGGTCGGGATTGATGATCTTACTTTGCTTTCGGCTTTCTTTTTCTTCCTTTTTATGACTCTCATTCAGTCAACCTCCTAGATTGATTTAACCAGTAATAACCAATAATCGAATTTAATAAATACAAAATCATATATATACATACATATATTGTATATATATATATATATACAATATATATATACAATATATATATATATATATACATATATATATATATACAGGGTGTCCCGAAAGTTTTTGCCAATCGCTTTTGTGTAGATATAGCGGACTAAACTGAGTCGAAAAGTCCTCTACTATTTTACAATTTTCGCAATAGTTAACAAGATATTAATTACTAAAAATTACTAAATATTGGTTTTGAATAATTTTTTACTCAAATATTATCAACTTTATAAAAAAGTTGCAAGAAACAAAAATCATTTATTTTTTTCTTATAAAGTTCTGAGAATTTTTTCTCAAAATTTTTAAGTACCGTATTTTATCAAGTTGTTAAAAATAAAAAAAATGCAGTACTAAAAAATTAATAAAACATTTCGAAAAAATTCTTAGAGATCTATGAGAAGAAAATTAATGATTTTTGTCTCTTGCAATTTTTCTGTAAGATTGATAGTATTTGAGTAAAAAATTATTCAAGACCAATATTTGGTAATTTTTAGTAATTAATGTCTTATTAACTATTGCGAAAATTACAAAATAGTAGAGAATTTTTCGACTCAATCTAATCCGCTCTATTTAAACACAAAAGCAATTAACAAAAACTTTCGGGACACTCTATATCAACAGAAAATATTTAAATATCGATTATGTCACAAAAGTCGATTAGTTTCATCAAAAACCTTAAAAAAATTTCCCGTACTCAGTTATTCTGATGCAACTATCGCTTTCGGTATTTCATAATGACAACACGACATTTATATTACGCTTATCTGCTGATTGCGATAGAACATACGACAAATCATCCGGAATTGATTTTTAAACAACATTCTAAACAACAAGTTTTGAAAATCTTGACGTATTTACGATATCTATGCATACGTATATAAGTAGTGTATATTTTTTAAGTTTATTAATAGTTTAATTTTATACAGTAAAAAAATTTTGTGTTGGAAACGGTCTACTCACGTTCTTATTAAAATTTTGTGTAGAATTTTTAATATATTTGAGTGTTAATTTAACATAATGTGAATTTTAATTTAACATAATGTGTTATTTAAAGATTTTTTGTGAAATTGATATTCAATGTTTCTTAGTGTCGAAATGACATAATTTATGAGAAGTGAACAAGTAACACAAAAATAATGTGTTTTGAAACGTAAATTCTAAGGCAAATAAATACTATACGTGTTAATTTAACATATCATATCTAAATGTTAATTTTAAAAATATGTGCTCTCACAGTTTTTTTACAAACTGTCGATGTTATCTTTCTTTTCGTATTTATTCTCTTACATAATATTTGTATTACCTTCTAACATATTCATCTTGTGTAAAATTAACTTAAAAATTTTAATGGACTGTTTGGGACATGCGATTTATATTAAATTCAACACATTTTTTTCAACTGTGTATATCATGATGCAAAAGACAAAGAATATTTCACCATATTGTTACCAATATAGTCACTAAACAACTACGTATATAATTGTATGTATCAGCTATCGACCCATGAACAATTTAGTCGATATGGTCGAGAATTAATCGATAGTGGTTTTATTATATAAACAGATTGTTGTATATTCCATGCTATGCGTTCTGAATTACGCATGGAGCGCATGATGCATCATTTGTTCTTGTTGTTCACCAAATGATAAAGAAGGATAAAACAATACATCATGCGCTTCATGCGTAATTCGGAACGCAGCCTATATGAAAGTAAAATATTCTTTTATGCAATATATTTTTATTCTAACAACGTTACTTATCAAAGATTTAGATTCGTTTTGACTAACTTCTAATGTATATGTATTATTATTATTATTATTAGCCGTTAGGAACTCGAAAGCTCATTGCCGCAAATACCAAATCCCGCCACTGTTCCCGTCCTGAGCAAGATCCCTCCATTTGTGACCCTCGTACCCCATTTCGTTAAGGTCCATTCTAATATTATCTTCCCATCTACGTCTTGGTCTACCCAATGGTCTTTTCCCATCCGGTTTACCAATTAGTACTTTATATGCAATTCGATTCTCATCCATACGCGCCGCGTGACCTGCCCATCTTAATCGACGCGATTTTATGACATTAATAATATCCGGACTATTATATAATTGATGTAATTCTGCGTTGTGTAATTTTCTCCATTCGCCCGTTTCCTCATCGCGTTTTGCCCCGATGATTTTTCGAAGTACTTTATTTTCGAAAGCCCTAAATCTTTTCTCGTCTTGTAATGTAAGTGACCACGCTTCGCTGCCATAAAGGACTACCGGTAAAATAATCGTTCTGTAAATTCTAATTTTTAAGCGCCTAGACAATATCCGCGAACCGAGTAGTTTCTTAACCGAATAGAAGCACGCATTCCCCAAATTAATTCTTCTCTTGAGCTCTTCTCTTATTTCATTAGTTTGGTTTAAAATCGATCCTAAATACTTAAAATTGCTAACCCGTTCAAAAATTTTATCACAGACGACCAGGTTTCCGTTATTATGAATATTCTGAATTCTATCAGTGACCATATATTTAGTTTTTTCAACGTTTATTTGCAGCCCCAGTTCTTTCGTTTTATCTAATAGAATTTTAGCGTTATTTATTAGTGTTTCTTTATTATCTCCCAACAAAGCAATATCGTCCGCATATGTTAATATTTGTGTTGTACCGTTCAACTGCAAACCATCATTACTCTTCTGCATTTCTTTAATAGCATATTCCAATACTAGATTAAACAGAAGAGGTGACAATGCATCCCCCTGCTTTAATCCGCTATGAATATTAAAAGTTTCCGACATTTGATTACCTATTCTTACTCTACCTCTGGTATCTTTTAAACAAACTTGGACTAAGTTAGCCAATTTTTTGGGTATCCCCCACCGAGTTAAAATTTCATACATTTTCTCCCGTTTTATCGAATCATACGCTTTTTTAAAATCAATGTAAAGTTGATGTACCGATTGGTCGAATTCCCATTTTTTCTCCAAGATTTGCCGAATAGTAAAGATTTGGTCCGCAGTCGATCTATTTCTCCTAAAGCCGCATTGATGATCTCCAATTATCTCATCTGCATATGGTACAAGCCTCATTAATAAAATATTCGACAGAATTTTATAGCATGTAGGTAAAAGTGAGATACCCCGGTAATTATTACAACTCATTTTGTCCCCCTTTTTGAAAATCGGGATTATAATTGAATCTTTCCATTGTTCCGGCAATGCTTCTTTATTCCATATTAAGATAATTAATTTCTGAATTTCTTCTATCAATCTACTTCCCCCCCATTTAATCAGTTCCGCCGGAATCAAGTCATTACCCGGTGCTTTGTGATTTTTTAATTTTTTAATCGCGCTTTCTACTTCTGAAATTGTCGGTTCGTTAATCCTAGGTTCAGCCGTGTGATACTCAAAATTCTCTATTTCCCGGTCGTTTTCAGATTCGACATTCAATAACCGATCAAAATAATTTTTCCATGTGTTTAAAACTGCCGTTGTATCCGTAACTAAATTATCGTTCTCATCTTTCACCATTTCCGTCCTAGCTTGGAATCCCTTTCTAAAATTATTTATCCCCATGTACGTGCCTCGTACGTTACTGCTTTTACAATTTTCATCTATTTCTTCAATTTTACGTTTTAAGTATTGACGCTTCTTAATTTTAAACATATTATGAGCCTCTTGCCTAATCTTAAGAAACTGATCCCGAGTTTCCTTCGTATTTTGAGCCAACCACGTGATGCGCGCTTCGTTTCGTACTTTAACAATTTTTACGCATTCTTCGTCAAACCACGGCTTGTTTTTGTTCCTTTTACAAAAACCAACCGTGGCCTCCGCCGATTTTACTATCGCGTCTCGTACGTTTTCCCAGTGTTTATCAACCGTGTTATCATCCGATTCATCTATTTCCTTTGAAGCCGCGAGTCTATTCGTTACTTCGACCGCGTATTTTATTCCGTTTTCTCCCTCGATCAAACCTTGTACATTTAGACGTTTAGTTCCAAACAACTGCCCGTTAGTTTTGTTTAGCGAAAGACGTTCCCTGATTTTGGCAATTACAAAGAGGTGATCCGAGTCGCAATCCGCCCCCCTATAAGACCTGACATCGAGTACGTTCGTGTGACGCCGTTTATCTGCAAGAACGTGATCAATTTGGTTACGCGTGCCTCCATCCGGGGAAATCCAAGTTTGTTTATGGATATTTTTGTGTTTAAAATACGTGCTTTTGACGATAAGATTTTTGCCGGTCGCAAAGTTAATTACCCTCACTCCGTTATCGTTACTTTCCTCGTGCAAACTTTCGAGCCCGATCGTTGGTCTAAAAATGTCCTCTTTACCGATTTTCGCGTTAAAATCTCCCACGACTATTTTCATGTAATCGTTCGGTAATTGATCCACGAGGTGTTCGAGTTCTTCGTAGAACCCGTCTTTAATTTCGCCATCTTTATCTTCCGTCGGCGCGTGTACGTTGATTATCGCGATCTTGTACCATCGGCCCTGCACAACGAGCAATCCTAATCTTTCGTTTATAAATTTAATGTCTTTTACCGCGGATAAGATTTTCCTATTAATCATAAAACCGATGCCAAGACTATGGATCTCCGACCCTCCATAGTGAAGCGTGTACGAACCCGCATTAAGCGAACCCTCCCCGGCCCATCTTGTTTCTTGCAACGCGACAACTTCTACCCCGTACCTTTCGACCTCCCCGACCATCGATTGAAACGCCCCAGGTCTGTAAAGACTTCGGACGTTCCACGTACCCACTTTGATGTCTCTCCCGTGTTTTGACTTTATACGACATGAGTTCCCCGAGGTAGTCCCCACCCGGAGATCCGAACGGGGGACTAGTTTACCTCCGGAAAATTTTACCCCAGAAGAATCCATGGCGAGTTTTGGTTGTTTCTAGATAAAGTCGTTTCACGGTGTGAGCCTATCAAACCCACGCCCAACCCCCAAACAGGAGGACCATTCCAATCGGCTGTCCGCGACTGCTTATTCAATTTATTCGCAGCTAACCTCTATCCTCAACCGAGATAGCGAGGCTTTTCCTCTATCCGCAACCCGAGGACGCGCTGTGTCGTGGTGATTGGGACCCACCCACCCCGGGGATCACTACTGCAACTAGTTTTCCTTCCCCGAGACTAGCGGTTGTTATGCTAACACAGAATATGTATATTACAACATAAACAAATTTACAGATTATTAAAAATTTACATTTTTCTGTGTTGAATAACTCTGGCAAAAATAAAAATCAGAACATAAGTCGAATGTTAGGGAAGAGTAACAGAAACGTAGGCAAAGCTTTTAATAAAGGAAGTTACATTTTCATTAATATATTATATATATAATAATACCTATAATATACAGGGTTGGCCATATTCGACGGAAAGATGTGGCAACACTGTAACTTTTGACAGAGATGTTAGATCGAGTAACGACGTAGCGCGTTTGAAGCGTCAGTCGAAGGAAATTTGTGCCATGGAACAGTACACGCCACGCGAACGCTCTCAGATTGTTGAAATTTACATTCAACAAAACAAGTCAATTGTTAAAACTCAACGTGCATGGAGAAAAATAAATAAAGTGAAAAGTGCGCCTTCCGCGAACACATTGTATCGTTTGTATGAAAGATTTTCAACTGGTGAGGCACTCACTAATCCCAAGCGTCCAAATAAAGTGCGACCAAGGCGATCGGATGATAATATCGCACTCGTACAGGCCAGTGTTCAGAGGT
>NW_017305255.1:42211-50984 GCF_001594115.1 Trachymyrmex septentrionalis
TTATTGTATTATACGTTTTCAATGAATTGAAATTTGAAAAGTTAAAAATATTTTATTGTATTATAAGTTTTACTACAATATATATATTATAAAATAGAAAAATTAGAAATAAATTGGAACCTACCAATGGAATCAAGACCCAAGTTATTTCTATTCCACTTACGTATATTACTCATACATATGTAGAAAAATAAAAAAAATAAAAATATTTATAAAAAAATTTCATTTAACCCTTCACGGTGTCAAAATGACCCGCGAGCATCATCTGTCACACTATATTCTAAAACCTCCCTATTGAACTGAAGTTCAATAGAAATGCTAGCTTTTTAATCAAACTGTTAGTATGCGTCTAGCAGTCATTCGCGTAAAAAGCGTTTTCCTCTCGGGTCAAAATGTCAGCAAATGTGACCAATGCGTCGTTTTAATTAATAAATTTATGATTTATATTTTTGCATTAAATTGCGACAATAAGCGAAATGTGGCTTGTGTATCCTTCAAATAAAGATAAAATAAACGAGTAGGAAAGAATATCCATCGTGTATACAACCTATGTGTGATAAACACACTCTCTAAATCTAAATCAGTGGATAATCTACTGAAGTGGCATACTCACAATAAATACGCTAATAGAGTTTAAGTGGAAATTTTTCAAACAAATTTAAGACAAAAACTTTTATATGACCACGTTTAAAACAACTTATAATTAGTTTCTAAGATACAGAATGTCAAAATATTTATTTCTTTTTCTCTAAAAATTTCGGAAACTATTTGAGTTAGTTTGATAAAACTTTAAATATTTACAAAGTCTTATCAAAATAATTTGAATGGTTTAAAAAGTTTTTAGAAAAAACGAAATTTTTCCTTTAACTTTGATACCCTGTATCTTAAAACCAAGACGTTTTGAAAATATGATCGCATAGTCTTCGTCTTGAATTTGTATAAGGCATCATTCTTTAAAACCTTTTAGCGTTTTTAGTAGGATACACTCCGTACATTATCTTTATCTGCACTTTAGATAAAAGTGTTATCTACTTTTAAATTAAATCTAGATAAATACGTTTTTTTCAAATTATCTGATAATATACGCCCCATTTCGAATGAATTAGAAATATAAAAAATATAATTTCTTGCTAAATTTAATTTCGTATCTAATATTCTCGTTTAAGGCTCCTGACTAGTCGCGGCGGTCATGTTAAAATCGTGACGTCAGAAGCGAGGAATGACACGCTAATTTATGTTGCGTGCCATTTTTAAATAAAGACAAATTAGATGAAACGAAATAACGAGATCACATCTCTTTAAAACATTTGTAAAAATTAATGAAAACTGTCCTTTCCTCCCTTGACAATCAGTAAATGGTCGTAAAAGGCACGTAAAGTGAGTCTATATTCGGGCAGAAACACACGATCCGACTTTTGAAACGAATAAAATACACTGTTCATTGAGATTTAAACGCAAAGCTTTGAAATTCTCGTAAAATGTAGCCTTCGTAATGACGAACAAATCTATCCCTGAACAAGCTTGAAATGTTCATTAGTTTTTGTAAAAAGCCATTTGTTCACTAAAACCCTGTCTGGCGGAAAATTTAATTTTTTCATCTTTGAGCAGTCGCATATCAATTTACAGGGATGATTTTTCTTCTTCAAGAATTGCATTATTACGTGCACTTAATAACAAAACGATTTTATGCAGTTAAACTATTATAAAAATGGGTATCTTTTTCCGTATAAAAAAATGGAAATAATTTTGTTAATATGTCAAAATTATATCAAATAGCCGTGTAAAGCCGTGTAATTCAAAATCTGACATTTTTCTACAAATTTAAAAAAAAAAGATTATTCTTTGATTATTAGGAGCCGAGATAACAATTTTTTTTTCAAAAAATTACTGTGGTTCTAGTTTTTAAGATTATGAGTTCTGTCTGGCACCAATTTGTCAAGGAAGAACTGAATTTATTGTTGAAAAATTCTCGAATTTTTTGCTGCCGAAAAAGTTTGTTTAAACCATTGGAAAGTTGAAGAACACGAGCGAGGCAGTGCGCCGAGCGGAGTGAAGGAAGCTGGCGTGCAATCGAGTGGAGAACATCGATTCGCTTAGCGATTCGCGCGTATTTGATTTCATTAGCGTTAAAATTTGCTAAATATACATTTTCTCAGCAATAAATTGAATGTGGAAACCTGACTTTTTAATCAGAGGTAGCTCGACGAGATATAAACAAATAGCTCAACCAAATGTGCAAAATAATTGTAATCATTGTTATTGTAATTGAAATTTTTAGTTTTTTGTTTCTTGAATTTTTATTTTTCCGGTTTATTATTAAAAAATCACATTTAAGTATGGAGTGCATGTCTGATTAAGAAATTTAAGTCATATTAGCTACAAATCCAACTACAAATGTAACGGAATTATCAGTACAAAATTGCTTTTGTTAATTTAATTGCAGATGTAAATATGACATATGTAAACAAATAATAATAATAAGTAATTTGCCAAATGTTAGCGTAACTGTTAAAGATATAACAAAAGCATATTATTTAAAGGAACATAGCTAATGTGACTTAAATTTAATCAGACATGCGTTCCATACTTAAATAATTTTTTAGTAGTAAACCAAAAAAATAAAAATTTAAGAAAGAAAAAATTTTCTAAACTAAAAGTTTCATGAGAGATTATAATTCGAGATTTTTTTAACCGCAAATTCAATTCTTCCTTGATAAATTGGTGCCAGACGGAATTCTTAATTTTAAAACCTAGTCACAGTAATTTTTTGAAAAAAATTCTTATCTTGGCTCTTAATAATCGAAGAGTAATCTTTTTTTTTAAATTTGTAGAAAAATGTCAGATTTCGAATGCTTCACACGGCTATATGATATATGATTCATATTAACGAAATTATTTTCATTTTATTATTTGGAAAAAAATATTCACTTTTTAAAAATATTTTATAATAATTTGACTGTAAAAAATCGTTTTGTTATTAAGTGTACGTGATAGTGCAATTCTTGAAGAAGAAAAATCACCCCTGTAAATTGCTGTGCGACTGCTCAAAGAAATTAAATTTTCCGCAGACAGGATTTTAGTGAACAAACGGCTTTTTGCAAAAACTAATGAACATTTCAAGCTTGTTCAGGGCTAAATTTGTTTGTCATTACGAAGGTTACATTTTACGACAATTTCAAAACTGCGTTTAAATCTCAATGAACAAAGAGTAAAAAAAGGTCTTTTTCGGTATTTTCTATTTTTTTTTCTACTGAACTAATAAATTGATTTTAATGTTCCACGTCTCATTTTGTAGGTATTTCGAATATCTACATATTTTATACCGAATTTTTTTTATATTACAATAAATATCTTTCGTTTTATAAGCGAAAAACGTGCTTTTTGCAATTATTCGATTTTTTTCACGCATTTTTTTCACAAGTCTCGAGTCTCAAACATACGCATTTTTGTTTTGATGGCCTTTCGAGACTTTCGTGAAGAAAAATGCTGGTTTAAAATTCTATTTCTACTGAACTATTCTTGCCACTCGAGTTTATAAAGGAGAGGTATATTATACAACGCGCATGAAAAATTGTAAACAATTAAATATTTCGTAAACTATCGCGTTTTAACATAATTTATACTATTCTGGATTAATTGGAGGGGTACATTATTACTACAATTTATTAAAACTTGATATGTTATTTAGAATGCCCCTTCGCCCCTTATTGATGCCTAGGCCCGCCAAGCGGCCGAGAAAACATTTTTGTTGCTTGAAACAAGTGAAGTGTGAGAAGGAGCTCTCTGTCTTGTTTACTCTCGGCACGCCGCAGGCGAGCACACGGATATGGGCTTAATATGTATCGGTTTCGTCAGACTGCCGTCTGACTCTGTGTCGCCACCGTCAACGCAGAGTTCTTGGCTGAGTAGTCAGGAGCATTAATAAGTAAAATTTTTGTTTAAGTTGTGGGACATTTGACATAAAAGAGTGTCTGTAAAGATCAAAATCAAACTTATTAATATACAGTATGTTAATGAAGTCGAACAGGTGAAAAAATTATATTAAAATATTATAAAAGTTATAAATTTGTGTCTAAAAGTGTTTTATTAAAGCTTTTAGAATTGTAAAATGATATATGTTTATACTTTTTATATTGTATTATAATTGTGCAAATCTGTTTTGTCAATGAGAAATTAATTATAAGATGGAAGAGTTAATAAAATAAACTTCTTACAATTATAGAGTGTTAAAGATTCTATTGCATCAGTTAGTTTTAATGAATTAAACCATTATGTTTAAAAAATATAAAAAATGGAAAATTAATTAGAAGAGACAACTTTCTTTGTAAGGTGTCCTAGAATAACCGTCAAATATTTCGTGTGCTGATAGAGCGGATTAAACTGAGTCGAAAAATTCTGTATCATTTTGCAATAGTGTATTATTGCATATATTTTACAACAAGATATTAATTACCTTGGTTAAAATTGCGGACAGAAACGGATAGAATTCGCATTCTATTCGTTTCAGTCTGCTTTACTATGCGTTTATTCAACTGCATTTACAGAAAGATACGGATAAAATCTTTACGCAATTTATCGATTTCTGTCCGTTTCTGTCCACCGATGCGTATTCTGTCCGTTTCTGTCCGTCGATGCAGATACGTATCCTATCCACTTCTGTCCGTCGATATGGATAAGCTTCCTGAAGAATACACATCTGAACACTTCATATCGTCAACGGCAATCACTCAGACGCAACTTCCTCAACGGAGACTATTGCGCAAGTCATTCATGTCACTTGACTATCGGCAACTACTCGACACCTAAACATCAACTTCCATAGTGGAATAATATCTGGATACCGAGTTCTTCAATAGCAACCCTTAAGACATGTCTAAAGACGTAATTTCAAGCAGCGTAAAAATGCTAGCTATAGTTGAGCGGCTATCCTCACTTTGGTACGTTTCCCCTCTCAAAGAAGCCGTTGACAAAACGTCAGCCGCTGAAGTCCTGCTACTTTTTCATGAAGCGATAAATCGATAGCCACTGGATTTATAATTGTTGATATAAAATTGTTGTCTTTTTTTTATAGACATTTGATTCCTGTTTGAAATTAATAAATTGGGATAATTAAAATGAATAATTAAGAATGAATTCCAAAGTGCGTTTAAACTCTCGTTTACTCTCAGCGTGATCTCTCCCCACTTTGCATGATTCCCTACAAGCCGTCGTTTTGTCGCTTGAAATTCGAAAAGGCCTAACTACAGCGAAAAGTAGTTAGCAGACGACGCAAACGTATTTCGTCCATAGAATTGAACGAAATTAATCTTTTTAGCTACTTTTCTAATTTTTTTCGTCGAACTAGCGTTTTGATGCTGCGTGAAATTGCACCTTAATGTTAACCAGAAATCCCCCTCCGAGACACTCCCTTCCCTAGAGGAATAGCGAGTTACTTGCAATTTCATTAAGCTACATCCTAATACCCCTTCGTTGTCCCCTTAATTCTCGAATGACGCGTCGACTCTCGCTTTGCCAAAGGAAAACACGTACACGCTTGGTTTCTAATTGTCAGCGGACCTAGACGGTAGACACACACATAGAACCTAGGACCTAGACACCTAGACACAGTCTTCGATGCCGATCACGTAGACATCGACTTCCTCGATAGCGAATACTTAGACGACACCCAAACATTTTTGAATGAAATAAAAGAATCTGTAAGAAAAAACGTTAAGCTGCAAACCAATACAATAAGCGTTAGTTGACTGCTATTGAGTTAGGATATCTGTCATAGCAACGAGATGCAGCAACACAACTATGCGCCGCGGTCTTGCACAACATATCTTTTTCTTCTTCTTCTATTTATGGCTCCCGCCTCCTGAAATTATAAACTACAGCCAGATTACGTAAAAACAAAAAAGTGATGCAATGCCAGCGAAAATGGCGAAGCCCGTTCGGATATCGAACGCCTGCGTCTACGACATCATCACATTGCACGGACATGCGCCAGGACGAACAAACGGGTTGTTCAAAACCGCTGAACAGCTATAATATGTATGTTTCTCAAGGTACACTCCAAATCGGTAACGCTTTCAAAAATATATAAAATAAAAACACTCGAGCCGCGACGTATCAGCCGAGTGGTTCTTCAGAACTAGATCAATAATATTAGTTCAAGATATACGTAGACAGATGCTGATAGAAATCACGACGTATAAGATGCGGACAAAAACGGATAAGATTTCTGTACGTAATTGCAGACAGATGCAGGCGAATTGTGATCCATACAGACAATAACGAATAGGATCTATGTTGCAAATGCGGATTTTCTATTCGCAGATTGTGTTTGTGGATAGAACGGATAGCTTACAGTTAGAAACGGATAGAAATTCTATCCGTTTCTATCCGTTTTTCTTTGTTATTTTAACTAAGGCATTAAATATTAATGAATGTTATTTTCAATAATTTTTTACTCAAGTACAATTAATTTTAAAGAAAAACAGTAGAAAATAAAAATTTTTTATTTTCTTCTTATAGAGCTCTAAGAATTTTTTCAGAAGTTATCAATTTTTTAATTTTACTTCATCTTCTTATATTGGCAATTATTTTTACCAACATGAGAAAATCAGTAGTACCAAAGAGAAGCCTGAGAGTGCACATCACGGCCCTTTTTCGGGCCAATATCAAACCTCGTAGGATAATGTCCAAGATTTTTGGGATTCTTTTCCATACTATTTATTACATAGACATGGATACTATTTATTAGACAAAGACAATAATCAACTTTAATTGTACGACGGCTAAAACCTCTTAAATGTTGTTTACGATCATTTCCTGGATAACATTTGTCAAAATCAAAGTCATTAGAGGTTGTACCTCTTATTACTATTTTTACATTAAAAAATATGAATTTTTAGTTAAATCTGTCATTGAATATAGTTCCCTTTCTATTCTCAAGGCATCAACTACGGTTTCTTGAACGTTTAAATTCCTCGCTATTTTTTGTTCAATCTCTGGTTTTAATCCTCTAATAAAGCATTTACTCATATCCTTCTCTAATGATGGTTTAATGTCTTGGTTAGGGAGAAAACTTCCCGAATCTTTATGTACCTTTAGTATTTGTTTCCCCAGGGACTTTAACTCTATTCGCGTAAGTAACTACATCTTCTTCATTCCTCTGATAAATACTACCTAATTCTCCTTGCAATTGATAAATATTTTTTAATGGGCCATAAACTTGCTCTAAATACTTTGTTAATTGAGCTACACTGTCAAAATTTTGGTCTTGAATTGTACGGCGGGCTTCACCCACAATTCTCGTTCGGATAATTTTTGTAAACTGAGATTCAGCTTCCGCAGGCAACATGGATTTCGCTTCCTCACATCCTTCGATAAAGTACGTTAGCGGAATATTTTTACCGTCGAAGAAAGGAACGGCTTCGACCGCGTATTTTAACGTAGCAAATGGATTCGGATTCGCCATTGTTCTATTCTTTGGTGAATTAGGAATATATTCAATTTCTTTTGCCGGTTGAATTGTTATATCCCCGGAAGTATTGGAGACAAATGTATTAGTCAGAGTTCTAAACAAATCTTTTTCAGTTTCAGAGTCGTCCAGCGAAAGGTCGATTGGTGAATGTGTGGAATTAGACGACTGTGGAGTGGAGGTGTGTATAGTATTACTATCGTGTTTAGGTTTTCCCCGATTCTCTATAGCGACTTTATAAAGATTATTGACTTCGCCTTTATCAGAACTAGACCTCGTATTCATACCTGCCTACAAAGATCGCACTTATTATCCCGGCTGAGCCCCCAATTTCAAAGGATCTGTTACGTCGAAACTTCGGAAAAATGGATTTAGAGAGAGAGAAAAGGGAGTAGAAAAGGATGGAGCGTAGAAGGACGGTCAGACTCTAGTCTCGCAGGTATTTGCCTGGAAGCAAACATCGGCGAGTAGAACGCACCCTTTTTTTTTTGTCCGCTTCGGAATATGGGTCAACGTCTCGTGAAGACGCTATGACGCCTACGGGCGGTGCGATCGTCGGTCCGAATTTCGAGTCAGGAAAAAATCCCTTTAACTCGGGAATGGACCACGTGCGAGCTTTGAAAGGGCGAGGTTTAGTGATTACGAGGTTGTATTATTAGGCGGGTTTTAAAAATAAAATGACGAGAGCGAGAGGGATAATTAGTAACATTATTTATTGTTACTTGTCAAGAGATACGAATAACAGTGGTTATATACAATAGGCGCATTTACTATAGTTAATCTATACATTACAATCTATTATACCGCATAATCATAAGTACCACTACGACCTATGCACTTTATGTATTGTGTATACATCGAGAGGTCGGGAGAGTCGGATGGGATTTGATTAGTCTATTTCGTGGATGGAAACGGAGGAGGGAGGGAAAAAATTATTGAAGAATTTGACTGGAACTAGGATTGCATGGGTGGAATTCGGAAGGAATACGGGGATACTGGAGGGGTTTGACCAGTGATGGCATTGCGGATTTCCTGAGGATCGAAATAATGAGGGCCGATTGTGTAGGCCCCCTGAGGGATGGATGCTGTTGTAACCCGCGGGAATTGAGAGATGAATGACTCAAAAGTGTCACTCTCTAGGATCCGGAAGTAGGATCTGGGTGGGGGTGGAAGAATTTCCTCTAGGAACTCCATGCTGTCCGTGGAGTTCGTCGGAGATGGAACTCTTCTGGGGGAAATTGGATGGGATGATTCAGATGATTGTGGAGGAGTATCGGGAAAGATTCTCTCTGTAAGTGCGTCCGAAAA
>NW_017305255.1:51400-51875 GCF_001594115.1 Trachymyrmex septentrionalis
TTCGGAAATGGAGTTTGACTGATGACTGACTGGTGACTGCTGAGTGCCGAATGCCGTATGCCGAATATCGAATACCGAATGCCGAATATCGAATGCCGAATGCCGAATGCCGAATATCGAATGCCGAATGCCGAATGCCGAATATCGAATGCCGAATGCCGAATGCCGAATGCTCTCCTAGTGGAGGGCCTCTCCTTTTATATTGGCGAGTTAGTGACGTCGAGAGCAGAGCACACGTGTGCTGCTGGGCCAATCCAGGATTAGGGATATCGGTTATAAAATAGGATACAGGGGTATGTGTCTAAGACAACTTTCGTCATCGACCATTTGCCGGATGTCCAATAGGTTCGAGCCACATGTCATTTATTGCTCACAGCCGCTGTTTCATTTTATAATCCTAATCTGTTTGTTCTTCCCGTTCCTAGGGATAAGGTTCGCCTATTTGGCACTTGGTTCCAATATCTAACCCAACGGT
>NW_017305255.1:51976-52933 GCF_001594115.1 Trachymyrmex septentrionalis
TTCGCCTACGTGGCACTTGGTTGCAATATCTAACCCAACGGTTCTGTCCCGAATGGTTTATTAGTTTAAAATGTTATTTGGCTCGTCGCTATTGTTTCAGATGGTCTACTGGTCACTAATTTTTTGTGATGACGAAAGTTTCTAGTCGAAGAAAAGAACCGTGGAGTCCGGACGTAACAATAGAATTTTCCATTTATATATAAACTTTATATACACATTTATCATAAAAACTATCTATATGACATTGATTCGACATTATTGCTTATTGTCTTTTAAGTAATGTTTTATTACTATTGTTTTACAATTGCGCAAGTAATAATCGAAATTTATAAATTTATACTCTATTTTTAACACCAAATAAAACAATAAATCTAGATCCTAGATATCTGAAAAAAATTCTTTTATTTATACAATACCAAATCAAATATTATATAACAAAACTGGCATTAGAAACAATACGATTAACGTTAAAATACAATTAACGAAATCGTATTTAAATAACCATTTGCAAAATATTTATTTTGTGAGCTCATTAGAACGAAAAGACACTTTCCATGATCGAATAAGTCACTCGAATAAAATAAAACACGTTTCCTGGCTCCGTGTGAGTCCCGTCAGTTTATCTCATACCATGGTATATAGGCTCTGTTCGTTATGACGTTCACAACGCTTTAAGCGTCATTTCATCCTTGTTGTTTAGTAAATATTAAACAATTGATGCTCACAAGCCTTGTGAACGGCAAAATAAAGCAGCCCTAGTGGAATGAGAAAAAAACAAACATAAGCCATCGCACAAGTCTTATTGTCTCGCGGAGCCACGGCTTTTTTTTGATCATTTTTTCTGGTAATTTTTTTCGATATTACATTTAGCGCCGACCCATCTTTATAAGTATAGACTTGTTAGGTGTAATGTCACACGATGTGTGTCATCGGCGTTCAATATGTGTTAAGAGAAAA
>NW_017305255.1:53033-61393 GCF_001594115.1 Trachymyrmex septentrionalis
GCCACGCTATATGTTCTCTAGAAAGACTTTCTGTAAAAACTGACTCGGGGGTTGCGGAATCGCGATTTTTATACTAATCGCCGCAGATTACTCAAATTTGGATTGGTGGAATAGGTTTCGTTAGCTGGGAGTAGGATTTTCTTTCGCTCTTAGATTGGTCAAGATTTTGGGGGAGGAAAGATGTTGACAGGAATCGATAGAGTGGGAAAGTGAAACTCCAAAATTTTATGACCCTAAGATTTATGGGGAAACGTACGTTTCTGGCGCCGAAAGGTCGCGGATGCATCGTCGCCACGGGACCACCCAGAATCTACCCCTGAACGTCGCGTGCCGTTTCTTAAATTTTATAATTACGAATTCGCGAAAATCGTTCGCGACTTGATTGTTAATCTTGGCGTTAATCATTGATTTTTTATCTCGGAGCGACATTCATGAGGAGATAACGGATTCTTAGTTTTTAAGATGAAAAATAAAAAGGAAAGAATATAAAATTTTAGAGCTTCGAGGAATTCGAGATCTTTATGAAAGAAAAGAGTTGCGTGAGTCCGCCGGACGTAACATTAACATATGTTGTCATAATCCTGAGTGACCTTCAACAGATCGACGCTCGTCATTTATTAAAATATTATTAACAAAAGAAATTTAAAAAATGATGTTTGTTTTGTATTATATAAAACAGAAATTTTCTGCTTTAAAGTATTGTATTACGACTCCCGTCCCTCCTCCCCCCTGCTTAGAAACGCACGATTTCCACACGAAACGATTATAATACATTTACTAGAGAAAAGATGTAGAATTTAAGTTGCCTCGTCTCATTTCCTTCTTTTTTATTGCTCCCCCCCCTCTCTCTCTCTCTCTTTCTATTTAAGGTTGTTTGACTCTTCATGTAAAATAATTGTTAACTTTGGCAGGACATGCATTGTCCCGTTGGACGTCATGCCAGGAGATGGTGTGTGCGCTCTGAATTTTAGTAAGATAACCTAACATTTTCGTATACAATTTTGCTTATTGCTTATATTTATCGTCATTTTTTCCTTCAATTTGTTTCATATGACCCTAATATTAATTTGTTTTTAGTTCTCTACATTATTTTGAATCTTATTGTATTAGTTTTGATGAATTTAATTAATTTTATAAAATATTGTGGGATGTGGAGCATACCTATATTAACAGATTTTTCGGGGGCAAGTTATAACATTATTAATACTTACCCGTGATTAGTTTTAAAAATGTGAAGAGAAAGTTTTTAATGAAAATGATCAAGAAGAATGATTTATTTGTATTATGTGCGGTAAAGGTTATGAAGATGGTGCTCTTGGCAAAGAATTGGTGCAATCTATATTGTACAATGGGCTCATGTGAAATACGTAAACGTTACCTCATTTATTTCTGTTAATGGTCATTCTGACAACGATAAGTAGCTGTGATTGATTAAGAAATAAGTTTATTAAATCAAAAACTGACTAATATAATAGGAACACTATTTTGCTACGATTTGTCCGTATTCTTAAATAGTAATAATATATAATGTTATTAGTTATATATAGTGATAAGTATCAAGATGCTTCGAATTATGTTTAGTTCGAACACGTCATGAAAAATTAATTCGAATATAATTCGAAATCATACAATCCTAAATGTCTTGAGAAGTCTTGAATGTTTTGAAAAGTCTTGAATGTCTTGAAAAGTCTAAAATGTCTTGAAAAGTCTGAAATGTCTTGAAAAGTCTTAAAAAGTCTTGAATGTTTTAATAAATTTAAATAATTAAAAAATTGTTTTTTTAGTTAATTTTTTGTAATTAAAGTCAAAATATATTTGACAAAATAAAAAATTTACTTAATTTCAAAGAATTTTTAGGTTCAAACCAAAGAAAAATTTATTTGATTTCAAGAAATGACCTTCAAATCAAAGAAACTTTTCTTTAACTGCATAGCAACGCTCAAATTTCTTTAATTCAAATAAATGTTTTTTTAATCAAAGAAATCGAGAATTATCAAATGTTAAGACTTATCAAGATCTATTAAGAGTATACAGTTTCGAATAATATTCGAAATGTTTCGAAACAGAGCAATGATTAAATTGATTGAAAATTCGCAAAAGATATGATTAAATACCCATCATTAGCTATATATTATATTTAATGAATATTGATGTTTTTTACTTTTTAAAGAGGTTTATGCGATAGTTTTGTTAGTAAATCAATTTATTAAATCAGGGCTTAGCAAAATTTGCACCTCTCGGCCGATTTTCGAGAAGCTCCGCCTCCCGCTACTCGTCTCACCGCTCGCCTCGCGCGCAGTCCAAATGCTGCTCGATGTTTAGGAGCGTCTAACGTTCAAAGACATGAAATGCACGGGGCGCTCGCTTTGCTCATGCTATAAACTTTATTCTATCTTTTTTTCGCTCATTATACAATTAAGGCAGAATAAAGCAATGGATAAGCGGTCAAAACGAATACATCCAATGAATTTTCAATAGTTTTCCACGTCACCCTTGAGGTACAATACTATTTTTGACGTGTTTTTTTTTCAAGTAGCATCCCTAATAGGCTTAATCCACTGATAAAAATGATGAATTGTACGACCAAGTAATTAAACACAAACAAAGTGAAATGAAAAATACTTATTCTGAATTTCGGAATCTTTTATTGGTGAAATCAAAAACGTCGATTTACATATTACTCGTAGCAAGCCGCATAAGACGAGGCAAAGAATCATCGTAGAACCTCTCTCATTTTTTGTTAAGCTTTATTTTTGAAAAGGATGAAAACTGCAAAGGACGAATCAAATTCCCAATTAGTAAATCACGTTGATTCTTTTCGAAGAAAATTGCAGGTATTAAAATCTCACTTAAATGATAATATTTTTCATTTTTTTCCTTCTTGTCAAATTCTTCTCAAAGAACATAATAATAATTGGAATTTTAAAGAATACATTCATTTTATAAATTTTTTTATAAACGAATTTGACAATTTACTTGCTTCGAAAAACTCAGAACTGAATTAATTCTTTTCGAGAATTCCCTTACAGCGCCAATTGAAGGACAGCATCTTGACTTAGAAGATGAATTATATGATTTGCAGAACGATATTGAACTTACAATGATTAAAGAAACTAATACCGATTTTTACAAAATGTTGAAAAAATCATCATATCCCAATCTTTGAGATTTCGGACTTCGAATTCATTCCATGTTTGAATCTACAGATTTATGTGATTCTTTTCAAAAATGAAGCTTGTAAAAAATGAAAGATGATTCTTTGCCTCATTTACATGTAATATGCAAATCGACGTTTTTGATCTCGCCAAAAGATTCTGAAATTCAGAATAAGTATTTTTCATTTTACTTCGTTTGTGTTTATTTACTTCTGTTAATTACTTGGTCGTACAATTCATCATTTTTATCAATGGACTAGGCCTATTAGGGATGCCACTTGAAAAAAAAAACGCGTTAATAATAGTACCTCAACGGTGACGTGAAAAACTATTAAAAATTCATTGAATGTATTCGTTTTAAGCGCTTACCCTGCTTCATTCTGCCTTAATAATGAGCGAAAAAAAGATAGAATAAAGTTTGTTTCATAGCGTGAGTGACCAAAGTGCCCCGTGCACCCTCGTATCTTTGAACGTTAGACGCTTCTAAACATCGAGCGGCATTTGGACTGCGCGCGGGGCGAGTGGTAAGAGGAATAGCGGAAGGCGGAGCCTTTCGAAAATCGGCCGAGAAGTGCAAATTCTACCTGCATTAAATCAAACACTGATTAATACAATAAGAACTATATGCAATGATTATGTTTCTATTTATAATAGTAATATAACGTTACTAGCTATATATTTAATAAATAATCAATGTGTAATCTTTTTTTATTTTGTTATAAGCAAATAATTGTTTTGTACATGATCATAACATTTAATTAATCTCAAATAAATAAAGAATCCTATAAAAATAATTAGTAATGTTAATATACGAGGTCTGTTCAAAAAGTATCGCGAATTTTGTGTTTTTTCAAAAATTATTTATTTATTACAACTTTGTTGTAAGAGAATTTGGGGGGATTATTTGTTTCAGATTGATTGTGTGAATCCGATAATTTCATCGGCTCTTAATTTATTTCTGAAATATTAATTCAATTTAATTGAATGTATATTAGATAGTAGTTCAACATCTTAACACTCGGACCGGGAAGGCGCTTTGTATTTAAAGTTGTAATATTTATATAGACGGTCTTGTTTCCAATCATATTGATTATTTATTTATTCATGAATATCTATGTTGTCCCCTTCAAAGTAATCCCCATCAAATATTATACACTTGTGCCAACGTTTTTTCCAATCCTCGAAGCACTTCAAAAAATTATTTTTTGTGATCTTGTTCAGCTCCTCCTTCGATGCCGTCTTTATCTCCTCAATCGTAGCGTAGCGTCGTCCTTTCATGGGCCTCTTCAGTTTCGGGAACAAGAAAAAGTCACAGGGGGCCAGATCTGGGGAATACGGTGGCTGCGGCATCATTAGTGTGTTGTTTTTGGTCAAAAATTCGCGCACAAGCAACGATGTGTGAGCAGGGGCGTTATCATGGTGCAAAAGCCAATTTTTGTTCTTCCACAAATCCGGGCGTTTCTGGCGGATTGCTTCGCGCAAATTGCGCATAACTTGCAGGTAATATTCCTTATTGACCGTTCCGATTGGCCAATACTATTTTCTTCACTTCATCAATGTTTTCGTCTGTTGTTGACGTGCTCGGGCGTCCGGCACGCTCTTCGTCGTTCACATCTTCTCGGCCCTCTGAGAACATTTTGTACCACCGATAAACGTTGCTTCGGTCCAAGATAGCTTCACCATATGCCACAGTCAACATTCGGAATGCGTCCGCGCACTTAATTTTGTTTTTCACACAAAATTTGATACAGATTCTTTGATCCATTTTTTGGAATAGGCAAAAATCGAAGACGAGCCAAAACACGTGCAAGCAAAGTAGCTGTCAAAAATTAACTGAACATTCAAAATGGCCGAACTTGTCGGCATAAGTGAGAGACATGAGTACCAACATAACGCCACAAAAAAATCGAAAATCGAATATACGTAACCCGCGGAAATTCAAAATTCGCGATACTTTTTGAACAGACCTCGTATGTCTTGTATGTTAACAGCTATTCTTAGGCTGTTTATTTTTGCTCCAAATGCAGAACAAAAATTAACATGACTCTCTTTTCAGGAATAATGTCTTGTCGAAAACCTATCACTGATTTAAAAAAAAATCCTTGCTTATATATTAATTAACTAAATGATCATACTACTACTTACAAAAAGCAATATATCTAAATACTTAATATCTGGATTTGAAATTACAGCTGCTTTTTCAAAAAATGTTAATTACAGCTCCAGTCTCTCCTACTATCACTTGATACGAAATATTGTAACTGTCTGCTTGATATAAACTGTTATGTTTCTTGTCAGACAATTGACTTGCTAGTTGTCTTGGTAACGCGCTCACTTGCATATGCCACGGGTGGCAAGGCACGGGCATAGACACTGCCCTCCCTCTCATAAATTGTCATCCCACAAACACGATTTCTTGAAAAACGTCGGCTTTTAAGGAATCGTGGGCTCCCAAGCTTTCCTGCTTCTCACTGCGCTGCTGCCACAGTTTTCTGGAGCCCTGGTCCTTCTGGAGCTCTTTATGCCGGAGGCTTCCCAAATCTTTCTCCCTTCTAAGCAGGATCTCTCTTCAGTTCCTCCTCGGAGGATAGCTAAAAGGACGGAACCGGTTCGGGCTTCCCCTCATCTCCATAAAAGGAACTTTAGGATTCTCTTGCCTCTTTTCTTGAGGCTTTGTGTTCTTGTTTCTTGTTTTTTTTTAAAGGGGGGGGGGGAAAGAGTCTAACTTCACCGCAGTGCCTCTACTCTCCGCCTCTAATTCCCGCCATCTGCTTTCCGTCTTGCGGAAAAACCGCGACTCAAAAATCGCGAGAAAGTGGTTTTCTTAAAAAAAAGACTTGTCGGATTTCTCTTTGATGTTTCTCCATCTGTTGGACTTCTCGCCAATACCTTCCTCAAATGGGCTCTTTACCGCTGTTGGAATTGCAGTACAGTTTCTCGCGTTGAGTGAACGAGCCACAAAAATTGCAGCACAGCTTCCCCAAAAGATGCTTTGCAGTTCTGCAACTAAAAGAAATTACACCGCGCAACTTGCGCTTCAAAAAGAAATTGACCTTATTAATAAAGCTAAATTATTAAATAGCTAAGACACTAAAGAGACTCTGCTTTATTGAATTGACATTTTATTTATTTAATTTATTCTACGTATCTCTCAAGATACGATGCCAACCTGTCCATATGTATAATTTTATTTTTATATTTGTTTGACTTACGAATGCAATATACAATATCACTAAGCTTCCTTACCACACAATAAGGACCTTCCCAGCCAGTCTGCAATTTAGGAACTTTTTTCTCACCCTTCGAGGATTGTACAAACCTTTTGACCTGTTTCAAAATGAATCTGTCTGGCCTTTTGATCATACTAGGTTTGGTTCGATAAGACTTAATGTCGACACGTTTCTTGACTTGATCAACTTCTTTTTGATTCTACTTAAATAATTGTTCGTCGAATCTTCTATTTCGGACTTAGAGGGATTCCCTCGAAGCAAATCTATGGGAAGTCTAAGATCTTGAGCAAAGTACAACCTCCGCCGGAGTTACACTAGTAGGCCTTGTGTTTAGAAGAGCTATGGTATACGCCAATAGATACATTGAAATCCAGCGATCCCAATCTTTTTAATTTTTATCAATAAACTTCGCCAAGTAGCTTAAAATTATCTGATGTTCCACTTGACCATCCGACTGGGGGTGCAGAGTGGACGTTCTCGTCTTCTTAATTTCGAGCAATTGCGATTAGCTCCCGAAAAATCCTAGATTCAAAATTTCTCTCTTGATCGGTATAGATTTCTAACGGAACCCCGTGTCTCGAAATAACTTAATTCAAGAAGATCTCTGCAATGATTTTCGCCCTGATATTCTTTAAAGGAAGAGCCTCTACCCATTTAATGAAACAATCTACAATAATTAATGTTTATTCCCTGAAAGGGTTGTCGAGAGTGGATCAAGCACGTCCATTTCCTCTCTGAAATGGGGCTCCAACATGTAAATTTGAAGCGGAGATTTACCTTTTCCCGTCGAATCTCTTCAAGCAACACAGATTTTGCACCAATCCTCTACGTCCTGCTTACACGAAGCCCATGTTACATCCCGATAAAATTCTCTCTCTCTCTTTCCTTATTATAAATATAATTCATATCTTACCTCTTATCTCTAGTTTAGTAGAGACTTCGTTTTAATTTTGATATTTTGTCCCTATTTTATCTTTATTTCGAAACTTATCATATCTTCTATATATTGTAAAATTCTTTTCCTTTTTATAGCGGGGCATATTTAGTCCCTTTATTTAAACATTCAAACCAACAGATAGCTCACGCGTCACATAGATAAAGAATATCTATCCTACAATCTCCCCTTTCCTTTTGAAGGTTTCTTTTTCTTAAATAATAACTAAACAATAACATATAATATAATAATAAGTAGTAATAAGTAGTACTAATAATAAGTAGTATTATATAATAAGTAATATTATATATTAAGTTGTATTATATATTAAATAATGGTATATGTTAAGATTTTCCTGTGTGTGTGTGAATGCGAGGACGAATATTTTTATTTTTCTTTTTTTTTCCTTTTTCTTTTCTCTATTAAAAAATTAAAACCAATTAAAATATCATTACTTCACCTCGCATAAGGATGTTAGTTGAGTAAAATCGAACTTTTATTATAAATTATTAAAACTCAACTATTATCTTAAGATTAAACTCGTAGAGCTAGGAGTAGGACTTACGCGAAGTCTTACTGCCTTATCTTAAGAAAACAAGTGCGAGTATAGGTTCTATCAAACCTTGGGAAACATTGATTGATCCTGAAGGGACATTCCCACATTCATTTCCAAAATATCAATATAAGAACCTGCAAAAAACAGGAACGATCAGAGAAAAAGAACGATTAGAGAGAAAGAATGATCTGAGAAAAGGAACGATCAGACGAGCGCGTAAAAGAACAAAAACAGTACTTGTCCGACATAACTAAGGTGAGAACCATCCTCGCGCTTCAAGTAACTTACTCATTGTTTTTCTTTCTTTATTTTGTTTTGCCTTATTCATTAAAAACAAGAAAACCAAACTAAAACGGCCAAAACCTGAATCTCTGCTTTGCGTAAATCTCTCATTAAATTATACATATATATATATATATATATATATATATATATATACGAGGTCTGTTCAAAAAGTATCGCGAATTTTGTATTTCTGTGGGTTA
>NW_017305255.1:61658-65965 GCF_001594115.1 Trachymyrmex septentrionalis
TTAGAGAGGTTGCTGAGGACCTAAACATATCGATTGGCTCGTGCCATTCGATTTTTACCAATGATTTGGGCATGAGACGGGTCGCCGCGAAATTCGTACCAAAATTGCTCAATTTCGACCAAAAACAGCATGGCATTAACATTGCTAAGGAGCATTGTTGGACTCTGTCCGCGACGACCCAAATTTGCTCCAGAGGGTCATAACTGGTGATGAATCATGGGTTTATGGTTATGACGTGGAAACCAAAGCTCAATCATCCCAATGGAAGCTGCCGCACGAGCGATAAAGACGGCATCGAAGGAGGAGCTGAACAAGATCACAAAAAATAATTTTTTGAAGTGCTTCGAGGATTCGAAAAAACGTTGGCACAAGTGTATAATATCTGATGGGGATTACTTTGAAGGGGACAAAATAGATATTCATGAATAAATAAATAATTTTTGAAAAAATAAACACAAAATTCGCGATACTTTTTGAACAGACCTCGTATATATGTGGGTATCCGAGGAATCGTTGTGACTGTCACTGCCAATAGCGTGGCCCCCATCTAATATCGTTTCCTCGGAATATTCGTAATTACATTATATTCAAAAGACTGTCACGATTGTCGCTGCCAATAGAATGGCTCCCGTCTTACGACACTCCTTCGAATTAGTAATTTCTTTTCGCTACCTCCAACGAAAGGCGGGCGGAGACAGCAGGAAAAGAGATTGAGATTTAAAATTAAAACAGCTCTCATTTCTAATCACGATCCTCTCTCTTACTTTCAAAAATTACCACAGCTCCTAGACCAGAAAAACCCGCAAGACACACCTTGCGCAAATACATATTCCTTGAAACGGTTGGAAATCAACCTCGCGTTTCCTAATTATAAAGACATCCAAAGGGCCGATCCCCGTAAATTCACTTATAAACTCCGTAACCTTTTCGGTACCGGGTTTAAAATCACCCTTCAAGCAATTATCCGATTTCTCCCAGCGAATATCCTTAACCGCACAATCTGATCTCCGATCCCTGGGTAAATCGCTTAGATGCGTTGACCTTAAAACTGGAGAAAACCTCGAGCGACGCGACGTAACACCCAGTAAAATCTCTTACGGGTTTTCTCCAGAGTCTTTCCAATAAAAAATCATGAATGTCCTTTAATATTATATTTCCTGCACTCGCTTCTTAGGAATGACTAATTGTGCCACAGTACTTTTTAGATTTAGAGCTTTCCACATTTTGTAGAGTACACCATCTTGATTTCTAAGGATTCGTGATCTCTAAGGAAGATCTCAGTAAGACCAGTATACCTTTGCGGGCACTTCCTTAGGCGCAACCTCTTGCTAAGATGGTCGGATTCCAGTCTCTTTTCCTTGAAGAATAATGGAAATGCCAGAATCCTCCAATTGTTCCTGACGCTAGGTTTCTAGATTCTCTTTCGATAAGACTATCCGTGCAACAGCACTTCCTGTTTTTAAAGCTTTCTTTACTTCCACCTTTGCACAATATTGACACTTCGCATTTACACAAGTCTGGATAATCCATCAGCGTTTGAATGTAAGACACCCTTATGGTAAATTATATCAAAATCATATTGCTAAAACCTCTCCATCTAGTATACTAATTGATCCTCCAAATCCCTGAAGGACATTAACTACTTAAGTTTATTAGAAATTTCCAACCATACAAATAATGGTGGAACGACTTAATTGAATCAACTATCAACAAAAGTTTGCATCGCGTGACACAATAATTCCTTTCGGCTTTATTTAAAACGCGACTAAAATAGGAAATAACTTTCTCTTTCCTGTCTTGCCTTTGCGACAAGACTGCACCGATTCCGAAATTTGATGCATCGGTGTCGAGAATGAATTCCCCCTTCTCTTTAGGAAAAGAGAGAATTAGGAGGAGATAAGAGCTCGTTTCAAACTATTATATTAAAATTGCTCTTACATTGCTCATTCTAGACAAATTTCATTTGATTTTCTGTAAAAGTATAAAAAAATTTTGCTATATACAGAAAATCCCTTCACAAATTTACGATAATATGAGTATAATTCCAAAAAGTTCCGCAGATGTATTTTATTTTGCAGACTTGGCTACTCTTTAATAGCACTAATTTTACTCATTATCTGTAAAAATTCCTGCAACCGAAATTGAGTGCCCCAAGTATTTTACTTCTCGACTAAAAAAGGTACACTTTTTAGAATTAATTTTCAAATTAACTTCTCGCATACAGTTCAAAACTTTTCTTAAATTTTCGACTATTTCTTCAAAATTTTTATCGAAAATAATAACGTCATCTAAATATATTATACTAAACAATTTTGTGAGAGAAATTTTTGCAAGATTTGCTCCATTGCTCGCTCAAATATCGCTGGAGCATTACAAACCGAAGGGCATCATCCTAAATTGCCATAACTTGTTTCCGATAGAGAATGCCATCTTTTCTTTATCCTCTGGTCAAATTTTAGTTTGCCAGTATCCGCTTTTTAAGTCTAGAGTAAAATATCAAGAGTTACCTGTGAGTTGATCGAAGATATCATCTATTCTGGGTAAGGAATCTTTAGTAGTAATATTGTTTAGGCATTTTAAGTTTCTAATATTGTTTAGCTTACGGTAATTAATACAGAATCTTATTATCCCATCCCACGACTGGGGACATCCAAAAACTTATTGATTCCTCAACTACACTTTGACTTCTCGTATCCTCAATAATTTTATTAACTTCCTTCCTCATAATAATTGAAATTCGAAGAACCTATTTGATAAGGAGAGAATCTTTCACATTACGTGCTCCCCAACTTCACAATTCCCAGCAACAATTTTCTCAGCAAATATGTCACAAAATTCAACAAGAAGTTTTCCAAAGAGTTTCTTTTGTGATTGATTTAAATATTTAAAATCTTTTTCGATATTTAAATCAATTACAGAAATTTCAAATTCGATGAAATATTACAAGACTCTTTTACTGGATAACATTGAATATCATTTTTTGCTATTTCTTTCTGACTATGAAAGATAGATTCGAAGACACCTCCCAAATTAATCTTTTCAAGAAAATCAACACCGAGAATACAGTCATTATTAATTTTTGCAATATTGAAATCTTAACTAAGTAATTCCCAAGTCGAACTTTCGTATTCATTTTATAATTAATTGCGATTTTTTCCCCCGTGAGATATTTAAATTGCAATTATTTATGTTTACTTGAAATTTATCCGATCCCACCAAATTATCATTTAGAAATATTAGAGCCCGTGTCAATTTTGAATACAATGCTTATTAAAGATTATGCGTTTCGCGGATTCCTTCCGTGTCGAGATCCATTCTTGGAATGCCAATGTTTCGTGAACTTTGTAGTCCACTTCATCAGGCCGAGAAGCAGCCTGATACTGAAGCTGTTCCTCGGGGCCGTTCCTTTTATATTACGCTACTTGTTGGAGTGGTGGGGGGAAAGAAGATAATTGTGAGTGGGGGAGAGGTGGGAAAAATTGGTCTTCAGTGAATGCTTATTATTTACTCAATGCTTATTATTTACCTCCCCTTCAAAACAGAAATTCATTGAATTATACTTATTAATCTATTTATCCTGAAAGAACGTTGATTAGTGACAAGGTTAAAAATACATCGATTATCAATATCACAAGAACATTATTTGTTAACACAATAAATATTTTTCGGGGTTCTCTCAGATACCCCGTAAAGCTCCTTGTTTACCGCCTGGACATTTTGATCGGAAATGCACCTCTTTACCGCACTCCTTTCCACCTCCATTTTCTGCTTTCTTATAATTCTTTCCTTTGTCAAATTTTATAAATTTATTTCTAATTAAATTTTCCCTCCTTTTCTATATTGGTTTGATTCGCTTCTCCCTTATCCAAGCTGCCAAAATTTTTTTCTTTTCTTTTTTCAAAATTAAAATTATTCTCTTTCTTGTATTAAAAACTATTCTCTTGTATTAACTTTATTACTATTTTAATCGCAACTCTCAGAGATGTTATTCCCTCTAATTAAAGCGTCCTCTTTACAAATCCGAATAAAGCGGAGACAAATTGCGCGCATGCGACTTTGTTGCGTATTAAATCAGGATATGCCAATATTCAGGATATGCCAATTGAGATAATCTTTCAATATCTGAGCCGAAAAAAGTAATATTTTTTCCAAATTTCAAAAATAAAAATAAAATACAAAATAATTACAAGTTTCGGCTATTGGATTGAGTCTTCTTCAGACGTTAAAAACATATCAGAAAAAACGGTAGTACAAAATAATTATCGCAAATGTTCGCAAATTAATAGTATTCGCAATTTGGATGAGTC
>NW_017305255.1:66065-67847 GCF_001594115.1 Trachymyrmex septentrionalis
GAAAAAGTCATTAGTACAATTAAAAGAATAAAATACATATACAAAGAAGTAAAATAAAATATATAATAAAACAAAAATAAAAATAAAATACAAAATAATTACAAGTTTCGGCTACTGGATTGAGCCTTCTTCAGACGTTAAAAACATATCAGAAAAAACGGTAGTACAAAATAATTATCGCAAATGTTCGCAAATTAATAGTATTCGCAATTTGGATGAGTCTCGATGTTGAAACTCGACATTATTCACGTACGATTGAGTACGTGATCAGTCAAAAATGTGTCATATCTCTTAAAAAAGGTTCTAGTTGATAAAAAAGAGAAAAAAAGACTTCTTATGAAAAAGTAAACGAACATATATTAACAACCGGAATTCAGATAAGAAATAAAAACTCACCAAAAAAAAACATGCGTAAATTATTAACACAGGTGTGTCCATAAAAGTATAACGAATAGTCATTGTAATACAAAAAGACAATCGAAACGCAGACATGGAAAGCAGACATTATGTATCGATATTGTGCACGCTCGCGGATCAGCACGGACTGAGAGAAGAGACGGACCGTCAGTATCAAAAAAGTCAAACTTTATTTACAATGAGTAAATAAACTTTATTTACAATGAGTAAATAAGTTATGAAGACCTTCAGTGTCCGTTTGTAAATTCAAACTGTTTTTCTGCTTCTTAATGTTGAGCATCTCGTAAATTAAGCGTTTCTTATAACAAGGCTCTTCGTCTAAAATTTTAATCTTATTCCATTGGAAATCGTGATCGAACTGCAGCCTATGCTCCGTGATAACAGAACGGACAGAAATGTTAAGTCTAATACGATTACGATGATCTGTAATTCTGGTTTTCAATTGTCTGTCCGTCTGTCTAACATACGACGTATCACAATTGTTACACGATATTTTATAGACTACATTGCTCTTCGATGTATAGGGACAAATATCCTTCTGTACTTTTATATATTTACCCATTTTATTAGGACTGTGAAAAGATACCCTGATGTCGTTTTTATTGAATCGCCTGAATTTTTCTGTGTGAAGAGGAATATATGATACCGTAAGCCAAGAAGCAGTTTCGTTCGCACAGACATTGTCAGTCAAATCATTATGTACTGTATATTTATAATATTTTTAATTAAATTTTTAATACGTTGATTAACTGTGTCAAAAATAAAATTCAATGGATAGCCATTATCTAATAAAATATTAGTAATAAGTGTCAGATTTTTTGTATGAAACATAAAGTCAGATAGTAAAAAAGCTCTGTCAACTAACGAGAAAAGTGTACCTTTTTTCTCTGCCATAGGATGATTAAAGTAAAAATTTAAAAACCTTCCTGAAAACGACGGCTTACGGTACTAATCAAAAATGAAACGATTCCTGTTGATGGATATGGTGATATCAAGAAAATTTATTTTATCTCCCCCTATATCAGTGGTAAATTGGAGAGGCGGGTGAAATGAATTGAATTGTTCTAATAAAATATATTAATTTTTGAAGGAGAAATCGCGGTACAAATATCATCAACATATCAGTAATAAAACAAAATATCCAAATTCAACGACATCAAGGACACCGTCTCTCCTCTAATCTCCTCATTACTAGGTCCGTTATTACAGGTGATAAAGGAGAGCTCATGGGAATATCGAAGCTTTACTTATAAATTTGATTATCAAAAGAAAAAAAGGTTGAATCTAAGACAAACCTCGCTCTCAAAAACTCATCCCTAGGCAGAGAGCAATCCTTAGAAATAAAATTCCACTGCTCGTTTACAC
>NW_017305255.1:68147-68427 GCF_001594115.1 Trachymyrmex septentrionalis
GACTCTCGGAAGTAACCCGTCACTACAGTATAACGCTTTATAATTAGAGTCCTTGATATAACCTTTAGTTCTCCATCTAGTGAGCATAGACCTTAAGGCTGTCGTAAGTTTCTTGGTAGGATCTTTCTTAATCAGAATATACGTGTCTGAGTCACTAAATAAAGTGGTCATTTTGTTCATGTATGCGTCCCTGTCCATAGCAACCATGACGTTGCCTTTGTCAACATGCTCCGTGAAAACAATATTGGAATGCGCCGATACAAATGTACGCGTGTCAGAT
>NW_017305255.1:68716-69662 GCF_001594115.1 Trachymyrmex septentrionalis
ATAGGAGAAGAGATGATTTTGTTCAGGATTGGAATAGAATGATTAATCACTTCAAAAAATCTGACATTTATTATTAATATTTTATTAGATAATAACTATCCATTGAATTTTATTTTTGACACAGTTAATCAACGTATTAAAAATTTAATTAAAAATAAATATACAGTACATAATGATTTGACTGACAATGTCTGTGCGAACGAAACTGCTTCTTGGCTTACGGTACCATATATTTCTCTTCACACAGAGAAATTAGGCGATTCAATAAAAACGACATCAGGGTATCTTCTCATAATCCTAATACAATGAGTAAATATATAAAAGTACAGAAGGATATTTGTCCTCATACATCGAAGAACAATGTAGTCTATGAAATATCGTGTAACAATTGTGATGCGTCGTATGTTGGACAGACGGGCAGACAATTGAAAACCAGAATTACAAAACATCGTAATATTAGACATAACACTTCTGTCCGTTCTATCATCACGGAGCATAGGTTGCAGTTCGATCACAATTTCCAATGGGATAAGGTTAAAATTTTAGACGAAGAGTCTTGTTATAAGAAACGCTTATTTTCCGATGCGATGATAAGTTGAGCTTATGCTCAACATTAAGAAGCAGAAAAACAGTTTGAATTTACAAACGGACACTGAAGGACTTCATAACTTATTTACTCATTGTAAATAAAGTATATTTATCCATTGTAAATAAAGTTTGACTTTTTTGATACTGACGGTCCGTCTCTTCTCTCAGTCCGTGCTGATCCGCGAACGTGCACAATAGTCCATACATAATGTCCGCTTTCCACGTCTGCGTTCCGATTGTCTTTTTATATTATAATGACTACGTAGGCTGCTGGAAAAGTTTCTGCAAACAATATGAAAAAAAACATGTAAAATTCGGTAAATGGCTTTATTGTTTTTCGAAGTATTCGCCTTTAAGA
>NW_017305255.1:70314-72660 GCF_001594115.1 Trachymyrmex septentrionalis
TCAATCATTTCACGCACAGCATTAACATTAGTGGCAACAACAGACGTGGATGGACGACCTTCACGGAATTCATCACTAAGAAAGGTACGTCCACGCTGGAATTCGGCAAACCAATTATAAACAGTCCTATTGGATAGTGCTTTATCCCCAAAAGCCAAATGAAGTCGATGCATTGTTTCGGAGTTAGATTACATTTGTAATCGTAAAAAATCATTACCCGAAAATTTTCTCGCGAAATTTCCATTTTCTTACAAAATAACTTCTTTTAAAATACTATACAAACAAAACTAGTTGGCTTGGGTACAAACTGTCAATTGAATTATAGGTAAAAACATCTAATTTTACGGATATGATAGTAGCAAAACGTTGGCGCCACTGGAAGTACTAGATTGCAGAAACTTTTCCAGCAGCCTAAACAACAATCCACTGTTTGGGTATTTCAAAATGAACCGAAACCAACAAAAGTTGTTCGTTCACACAGTGCTGCCAAGCAAATGATTGCTTGTTTCTTCGGTTATATCGGACATATGACAACCGTGGCTTTAGAGGATCGAAGGACTGTAAATACTAATTGGTATACAACAATTTGTTTGCCAGAAGTCGTAAATGAATTGCGTAGAACAAACCGAAATTGTCGCATCATCCTTCATCATGACAACGTCAGCTGTCACACAGCACGTCAAACCGTTGATTTTTTATTTTTTAATAATGTCGAATTGATGACTCATTGTCCGTATTCATCTGATTTATCACTTAATGACTTCTTTTTGTTTCCAAACATTAAAAATAATATACATGATGAGCGATTTGAGTCGCCTGAAGCAGCTATTGAAACATTTCGTACACTGATATCTGAGGCTTAGAGTGGAAAAAATGCTTCGAAAATTGGTTCGAGCGTATGCAAAAATGTATCGATTTTAAAGGCGAATGCTTCGAAAAACAATAAAGCCATTTACCGAATTTTACATGTTTTTTTTCATATTGTTTGCAGAAACTTCTAGCAGCCTACGTATTAGCCAAGATAAGAGACAACGAGAACCCCATTAGTCCCGAATGTTTGTTTATAGAAATTTCCGTTAAAAAAAAATGTGGAATGAAAAATAAATCTAATATATAGCAATAATAAATTCTTCTTTTGTGTGTGTGTGTGTGTGTGTGTGTGTGTAATCTTTGTATTAACACTAATAAAATTCCATCTTCTTGCAACTCCCTCTATTGCTAAATCTAAAGGAACGTTGGTAAAGAGCGAAACAATATCCAGAATGACTAATACATAATTATCCTCAAATTGTTTTCTATTCAGTTTACTGACTAACTGAAAAGTGTGTTTGACACCTGGCTAAGGACCTCCGGAATGCTTTTCATAATGATTTTGTAAAGAAGAAGAGACAGATTATACAAAGGACTGTTAATTGAAGAAACAATCAACATAACCGCAGTAGGACATCCACTATGAAGATTTTTATATTGTATTTTAATTGTCATATTCTTGTTATACGGACTGTCATGTTATTGTAGTTCAAATAAACAGTTAATTTTAAATTATATTTAGTATAACATTTAAAATGATTCAATTAAGGTTAAAAAACCTTTTGTTTTAATAAACTTATGTTTTTATAATTAATCCAGCGTTAAGATCTAACTTGGCTCGTAGCTCTTGTTTTATTTTTAATTTTATAAATTATTTGAACCTACTGTCTTTTATATAAATTAAACATTCGTACATATTCTTTTGGTCATAAATAAATTAATTACAATTCAAAAACATTGATTTACATACTTAACTAAATTTTATTTTCCCAAATAAAATACGTATATACAAATCCATTAATTTGAAATGGCCGCGTTAAAATGGATGCGAGTTTGCGGCACAGAACATGTAAGAGAAATGAAAGCTCTATTCATAAGATGGGCAACAAAAGGTGAGATACTGCCATCTAGTGGTGGAGTGTGAACTAAGTATACTGTAGAAATGGGGGACGAGAATTTAAATCTTTTCAATATTGAATGCATTCCGTTACTCACTGCGAGTACTGAAAATTTATAGAGTATATGTAATGTAAACTATATAGAGTCAATACTCGCAATAAATAACGAAACGCAGCCATTTAGAGTTGGAAATAACAATTAAATTATGTACATAAACTTATTGCAGAAAAAAATTAATAATTTTTACAAAACAGACATATTTATTACAAATTAAAATAATACACAAATAGAATCTAAAATAAGGAACGTTGTATACAAAAATGTTTCAATATAACACATTCAATGAATATAAAAATACAATATGTATAAAATATCATATTTTTAAAGCTGCAATAAATTGATGGCACATCGGATTTG
>NW_017305255.1:72760-75500 GCF_001594115.1 Trachymyrmex septentrionalis
CATGTATAAAATACAATATCATATTTTTAAAGCTGCAATAAATTGATGGCACATCGGATTTGTATTCGTTATGCCATGTTGCCTGATTTTGCAAAAAAGATTTTCCACAGAATCTTGATTTAATGATCGCAAAAACAAAAAATTAAACCCAATATCATATAAGAATTTCCACAATTCAATTATGAATTGGATTGTAGTAATCCATCCTTTAATAAATGAATATTGATTGGTGACGTCTTTACCATTATGTTTATCAATTAAACGTCATTGCGATAGTTCTTCAACCATTGATTTCCATAATGTGAAATGTGGAGAATTTTCAGATAAAGTGCACGCATATTTTTTGTTACTTCGAGATTTTAAACTATTCAATGAATCAAACAAATTATCAACTTTTTGTACAACTTTTGTACATTTTAGCAGTGTATAAAGAAGCAGCTAGTTTGTGCTGAAATAAAAATCTCGATTGCTGCAGCAACAGAACTGCTAAAATGTCTAGCAACTATCTTAACTTCCATCTTTACATATAAATCTTGAAATTTAAAATATTCACTTTTAAGTTTTGGTAATGTCTTGAATATTCTTTTTTTATCTAAATTAAAAGCAGTTTTTATATAGTCAAAATCAACTATTTTATGTTCAGAAAACTTGATTTAATAACGAAGCATAGTATTTCTAGTATTTTTTAAAAGATGAGAAACATCAAAAATAATAAAAATTTGTTTATTATTAATTAAAAAATAATTCTGAGTGTTAGGGATCTCGATATTCTCATTGCATAATTGAGCAAGTGCTGCTCTATTCGTAGCACCTTGGTCACAAATCATTGCTATTACATTGAATCCTTCTTCTTGTAAACGCGAAATTATCATAATAATTATATCTTTCAAGGCCATGAGAACTTGCTATAAAGAAATAGGCTACAACCTGTTTCCAAGATTTACGAATGCCCCTCAACAATAGAACTAATGCGTAGTTTGCTGATTTAATAGTACGATCTAAGTGTCCTAAATCTTCATACCCAGAAATTTATTGTTTACTGACTTCGTAATGAAACTCACTACTTAACGATATCTCATCAAACATTAATGCACAGCAGTAATCAAGTAGGTGCATTTTCTGTAACCTTGCTCTTAAACTTTCTAGAATTGTTTCATTTAAACCAGTCTCAAAAGCAATTTTTGAAAACACCTGTTTCAACAATCTGGTAGAAAACAATTGAAAATAAGTAGTTAAAAAAATAAATTTATAAAAAATAATAAATAAAATGCCAATTTAAGCCAACTTACTACTGATTATTAGTGTATATGTTATTCAAAGTGAATATTAAATGTATACGTTTCGACCTCAAGGTCCTCTTCAATATGAAGAAATTTATTTAAAATATTAATAACAAAATTACATAGTGATAGCGCATACGAATATAACCTATATTAACGTATAAAATGCGAAAAAATTGTGATAATGATATCCGAGTTAATCTTGGTGATCAAACTAAGTTTACTAAAAAGAAAGAGATTTTTTTGTTTTGAAATGACCGACCAAAAGGAATTAAAAAATATTTTTAATTGCTAACATGAAGTTATCCGCAAAAAATGATAAAATAACTTGTATGACTGTCAAAATTGAACTGTTTTTATAAGGTTTATTGTACATGTTCCATTAGGCCATTCCATTTACTGTGTAATACAAATGTGAATAAATTGAAAAGATAATATGAATATGTATTATCTCTGATAACAATCTTTTATATAAAATTTACTCTTTGTCTAAAATATGTACATTATTCCAATCAAATTCATGAAATAAATCCATACGACGTTGTATGATAACCGAATGTTGGATCGTGTTTCTGTTAATATGATTCCTATGTTCACTTATGCACGTTTTTAGGCATCTGCTTGTTTGTCCAACATACGACGCATCACAGTCCTTACAGTCAATGTTATATACTACATTAGATTGAAAAGATTGAGGTAGCACATTTTTTTCTGGACTTTGATAAATTTATTGAACTTATAATTCTTTCGAAGAGTCTTTTCTTCTTGTTGGTATACTGCTAATTGTTCGAGTGTATCACGGTATGTAAATAAACATTGAAGGTTTATTTAAACATAACAAGGTTAGCTGTAATTGAAAATAAATTGTTTGAAGGCATTTTTCGAATATTTCACTAATTTACTTATTTGCGTACTTACCGTTACAAGTGTTCAAAATGATGATCCTGAACATCAACACATTTTCTGAAACGTGTCGACAGATAACACTCCACGACGAATTTTATTCGGATCAATTGCAACGAAGCTCTTATACGCTCCTTCATGTTTTCTCTTGTTATCGGCATTTCGCTGTACACTTGTTGTTTTAACTTTTTCCACAAATAAAAATCCATAGGTGTTAAATCTGAGGAACGTGCAGTCCATCTGTTATTTCCTGACCGACCAATCCAACGATCTCCAAATTTTCTATTTAGCAATTCAGTAATAATCCGTGCAGAATGAGCAGGACATCCATCTTGCTAGTACCACATTGATTGTCGTATGTTCAGTAGAAGATCTTCTAATAATAGTGGCAATATTTCTATTAAAATCTGTACATACTTGCGACTATTTAATGGTCATAAAATGAAGACCAATTATTTTATCATTAAAAATTCCGGTCCAGACGTTTATAGACCAAGGTCTCTCCTGTCCACTTCTCTCATCAATGTGGGTTTTCTACTGACCAATAGTACATATTG
>NW_017305255.1:75600-79554 GCF_001594115.1 Trachymyrmex septentrionalis
GTATTCGTTATGCCATGTTGCCTGATTTTGCAAAAAAGATTTTCCACAGAATCTTGATTTAATGATCGCAAAAACAAAAAATTAAACCCAATATCATATAAGAATTTCCACAATTCAATTATGAATTGGATTGTAGTAATCCATCCTTTAATAAATGAATATTGATTGGTGACGTCTTTACCATTATGTTTATCAATTAAACGTCATTGCGATAGTTCTTCAACCATTGATTTCCATAATGTGAAATGTGGAGAATTTTCAGATAAAGTGCACGCATATTTTTTGTTACTTCGAGATTTTAAACTATTCAATGAATCAAACAAATTATCAACTTTTTGTACAACTTTTGTACATTTTAGCAGTGTATAAAGAAGCAGCTAGTTTGTGCTGAAATAAAAATCTCGATTGCTGCAGCAACAGAACTGCTAAAATGTCTAGCAACTATCTTAACTTCCATCTTTACATATAAATCTTGAAATTTAAAATATTCACTTTTAAGTTTTGGTAATGTCTTGAATATTCTTTTTTTATCTAAATTAAAAGCAGTTTTTATATAGTCAAAATCAACTATTTTATGTTCAGAAAACTTGATTTAATAACGAAGCATAGTATTTCTAGTATTTTTTAAAAGATGAGAAACATCAAAAATAATAAAAATTTGTTTATTATTAATTAAAAAATAATTCTGAGTGTTAGGGATCTCGATATTCTCATTGCATAATTGAGCAAGTGCTGCTCTATTCGTAGCACCTTGGTCACAAATCATTGCTATTACATTGAATCCTTCTTCTTGTAAACGCGAAATTATCATAATAATTATATCTTTCAAGGCCATGAGAACTTGCTATAAAGAAATAGGCTACAACCTGTTTCCAAGATTTACGAATGCCCCTCAACAATAGAACTAATGCGTAGTTTGCTGATTTAATAGTACGATCTAAGTGTCCTAAATCTTCATACCCAGAAATTTATTGTTTACTGACTTCGTAATGAAACTCACTACTTAATGATATCTCATCAAACATTAATGCACAGCAGTAATCAAGTAGGTGCATTTTCTGTAACCTTGCTCTTAAACTTTCTAGAATTGTTTCATTTAAACCAGTCTCAAAAGCAATTTTTGAAAACACCTGTTTCAACAATCTGGTAGAAAACAATTGAAAATAAGTAGTTAAAAAAATAAATTTATAAAAAATAATAAATAAAATGCCAATTTAAGCCAACTTACTACTGATTATTAGTGTATATGTTATTCAAAGTGAATATTAAATGTATACGTTTCGACCTCAAGGTCCTCTTCAATATGAAGAAATTTATTTAAAATATTAATAACAAAATTACATAGTGATAGCGCATACGAATATAACCTATATTAACGTATAAAATGCGAAAAAATTGTGATAATGATATCCGAGTTAATCTTGGTGATCAAACTAAGTTTACTAAAAAGAAAGAGATTTTTTTGTTTTGAAATGACCGACCAAAAGGAATTAAAAAATATTTTTAATTGCTAACATGAAGTTATCCGCAAAAAATGATAAAATAACTTGTATGACTGTCAAAATTGAACTGTTTTTATAAGGTTTATTGTACATGTTCCATTAGGCCATTCCATTTACTGTGTAATACAAATGTGAATAAATTGAAAAGATAATATGAATATGTATTATCTCTGATAACAATCTTTTATATAAAATTTACTCTTTGTCTAAAATATGTACATTATTCCAATCAAATTCATGAAATAAATCCATACGACGTTGTATGATAACCGAATGTTGGATCGTGTTTCTGTTAATATGATTCCTATGTTCACTTATGCACGTTTTTAGGCATCTGCTTGTTTGTCCAACATACGACGCATCACAGTCCTTACAGTCAATGTTATATACTACATTAGATTGAAAAGATTGAGGTAGCACATTTTTTTCTGGACTTTGATAAATTTATTGAACTTATAATTCTTTCGAAGAGTCTTTTCTTCTTGTTGGTATACTGCTAATTGTTCGAGTGTATCACGGTATGTAAATAAACATTGAAGGTTTATTTAAACATAACAAGGTTAGCTGTAATTGAAAATAAATTGTTTGAAGGCATTTTTCGAATATTTCACTAATTTACTTATTTGCGTACTTACCGTTACAAGTGTTCAAAATGATGATCCTGAACATCAACACATTTTCTGAAACGTGTCGACAGATAACACTCCACGACGAATTTTATTCGGATCAATTGCAACGAAGCTCTTATACGCTCCTTCATGTTTTCTCTTGTTATCGGCATTTCGCTGTACACTTGTTGTTTTAACTTTTTCCACAAATAAAAATCCATAGGTGTTAAATCTGAGGAACGTGCAGTCCATCTGTTATTTCCTGACCGACCAATCCAACGATCTCCAAATTTTCTGTTTAACAATTCAGTAATAATCCGTGCAGAATGAGCAGGACATCCATGTGGTACTTGCTAGTACCACATTGATTGTCGTATGTTCAGTAGAAGATCTTCTAATAATAGTGGCAATATTTCTATTAAAATCTGTACATACTTGCGACTATTTAATGGTCATAAAATGAAGACCAATTATTTTATCATTAAAAATTCCGGTCCAGACGTTTATAGACCAAGGTCTCTCCTGTCCACTTCTCTCATCAATGTGGGTTTTCTACTGACCAATAGTACATATTGCGAAGATTTACTTGTCCATTGTTTGTAAATGTAGCTTCGTCAGTAGATAAGATTTAGTGACAAACATATCATCTTCTTGTAATCTTTGTAGTGTCCATTCACAGAATTGTACATGATTTTGAAAATCATTGCCATGTAACTCTTGATGAAGTGAGATATGGAAGGGATGAAATTTGTTGGAATACAATATTCACTTCGTCGATTAATACCACTTTCATGTTCAAGCTGTGAATTTAGTGCTTCAGTGGCTAAAATGTTCGTTGAATTTCCGTCATCAGTTGCTTTCTTGATTCATTTGCGTTTTTTATTATCCACACTTCCTATTTCTTGAAAAGTTTGTACTATGTTTGAAAAGAATGAGGGATGGACACGATCGGGAAATCTTTCAGCATACAAACGTATTGCTTCTTTCATAATTTGACATTCACCATAAACGAAAATCATATCGACTTTTTCCACTTTTGTATAACACATTTCGCAAGACACACATTTTGATCGATGAATTCAAACTGATCAGTAAACATGGATAATGCTATGTGCGATTCAATTTAAATGGTATGTAAATATTTACATACACTTGAACAATTAACGGTATATACCAACAAGAAGAGAAAACACGAAATTATTCGAAGTATCTTGAAACAATTTATTTTCCATTACATTCAATTATTTTCCACTATTAACTTTGCGTAACTTTGAATGACCTTCAATTATAGGTTATTGTATTCGTTTTAAAATGTTCTATAGAATGTAAATAAAAAAACGTATCATTCCATTTAAAAAAACAGATTTGATCTTTGCCTATCCGTTACGCCTCCACTTACAAAACAATTATTGACATCACATTATGTGCCCTTCGAAACCAAGCAATTTTTGTTTGACACTTTTTCTTCTATTATTAAAACAAGCAAATTATTCAGGTGACTTGTTTTAAATGCCCCTCACTATATATAGATCTATTTTCAGAGACGTTAGTTGCTTCCAATCTATATTATTTATCCTTGGTTATTTATTATTTATTATTTAAACTTATTGTCTTTGTAAGTACATGTTCTGTTGTCCACTATTTTTCTCAATTTTTATTTTACATCTATCTACCAAACAGTTATGTCGTGTCTAATAACTCTTAATTTTGTTCATGTAAATGAACTAAAGTTTGATTTTTACTATTATTTATATTAACTTTTTAATTTATTCACATTTATATTAGGAGTAAATGGATTCATCTTTTGAAGCTATCCACGAATCGACCTAATTTTTGGTATCTTC
>NW_017305255.1:79654-95326 GCF_001594115.1 Trachymyrmex septentrionalis
CAGGGTGGGGCAAAAATCCCGCTACAATTTTGATTTTGGTTATGTGACGTATAGCTCAGTTTAGCTTTAACCGTTGTGTTGTGTAGACGTCCAAATTTTATATGGTAGCGGGACTTTTGCCCCACCCTGTATAAATAAGTTTCCGCCGTTTTTTTATCAAAAATTGCGCATTTATTGTGAAAGAACGGTACCTAATGTTTTATTCGAAGTATTGTCCATCGCTAGCCACTACTTTTTTCCATCTTTCTGGCAGCATACGGATACCGCATCGGAAAAATGCTTCATCTTTTGAAGCTATCCACGAATCGACCTAATTTTTGGTATCTTCATATGATGTGAAGTGTTGCTCAGACAGGCCATGTGCCATCGATCGAAACAGGTAGTAATCAGAAGGAGCAATGTCTGGTGAATATGGCGGGTGGGGTAAAACTTCCCAATTGAGTGTTTCCAAGTAGGTTTTGACCGGCGCCGCAACATGTGGACGAGCATTATCATGCAGAAGAATAACTTTGTCGTGTCTGGAGTCTAGTAGTGGGCGCGTTTTTCCTTAAGTGCTCGGCTCAATCTCATCAATTGTGTTCGGTAGAGAGCCCCAGTAATGGTTTCGTTCGGTTTGAGCAACTCATAATAAACAACACCTAGCTGATCCCACCAAATACACAACATGAGCTTTTTCTTATGAATGTTCGGCTTGGCTGTCGATGTTGAAGCATGGCCAGGTGATCCCCATGATTTCTTCTTCTTTGGGTTATCATAGTGGATCCATTTTTCATCACCAGTGACTACACGGTGCAAAAAACCCTTTCGTTTATGCCTGGCAAGCAGCATTTCACATGTGAAAAATCGGCGTTCAACGTTTCTCGGCTTCAGTTCATATGGAACCCAATTTCCTTGCTTTTGAATCATTCCCAACGATTTTAAGCGATGTGAAATTGCTGGTTGAGTCACTCCTAATGTAAGTGCAAGTGCTTCTTGCGTTTGGCACGAATCTTCATCCAATAATGCTTCCAATTCCGCGTCTTCGTACACTTTCGGCCTTCCGCTACGTTCTTTGTCTTCGACGTCAAATTCACCGTTTTTAAACTTTTGAAACCACTCATGGCAACTTCTCTCACTTAAAGCAGTCTCACCATATGCTTCTACAAGCAATCAATGCGCCTCAGCTGCAGAATTCTTCAAATTAAAGAAGTAAATCAAAAGCTCCCGCAAATGATGCTTATTCGGCTCAAAACTCGACATTTTTGCACGAAAAAAGATATAAGATGCTGATGCAAAATCGCTAATATTTCAAAGTTATGTTCTTGCCAGATGTCCAACAGATGTATGACGTTTTACAGCTGATAATTTTATAACATACTGGTAGCGCCATTGTTTGTTAAATGGCGGAAACTTATTTATACTCCCAATATTACACAGTAAATGGGACAGTTTAAAGAAACGTGTACAATAAACCTTATAAAAACAGTTCAATCTTGACAGTCATGTAAGTTATTTTAGCGTAAGTTTTTTTGCGGATAACTTTATGTTAGCAATTTAAAATATTTTTTAATTCCTTTTGGTCGATCGTTTCAAAACAAAAAAATCTCTTTCTTTTTAGTAAGCTTAGTAATTTGATGACCAAGATTAACTCGGATATCACCACCACAATTTTTTCGCATTTTATACGTTAATAGTTTATACTCGCTATGCGCCATCACTATATAATTTTGTTATTAATATTTTAAGTAAATTTCTTTATATTGAAGAGAACCTTGACGAAGTCGAAACGTATACATTTAATATTCACTTTGAATAAATAGTATAAAATATACGCTAATAACCAGTATTGGCTCAAATTAGCATTTTATTTATTATTTTTCAAATTTTTCTTTAGAGAACTTGATTATCTTGTTTTTAAATATTTATATAAGTGAGGACTGCGTTTATAAATTAAAAGTGTTAAAGTTTTATTCTCAATCGTTTTCCAGTAGCTTTCTATTAGCATTTATAATTTGAGATTATATAAATTTTTTTGTCACTTTAAAGATTTATCAATAAATTAAAATTTCTTACTGTCATATAAGTCTTTTATAATTGCAATTGTGTTGTCTTTTATTTTTTAAAAGCCTTCGCAATTTAGACAATTTGTTGATGTATTTTATATATTTTTTGTTTGTTGATGATAATTGCTTTTGCGATAAATTGATGCCTTTCAAATATCCCTTCGGAATCACAGTTTTATTATGCATTTCATTATCGACTAGAAATTTAATTTAGTTTTATTTGAAACAAGCATTTCTATATATCATTTTCATTAATTGAGGCTGTACTTTGTGCAGCTAAAGAAGAAACAAAATCAGAGACAAGTGCTGGATAACTATTATATGACATGAAGTTGGGAAGTAACAAGAAATATCATGGATTGTTGAAAGAGTAACTTCATTACAATTTACATCAACACTTGGAGAAGTGTCCCACATTCAGCATTGTTATTTATATTCATCGGAGGAATCTTGCACCGAGTATTTTCATGATTAAAAATATTTCAGACTGTCTATTTGAGAATACACAATTTTCTCCATTTTCAAGAGGAATTGCGTTCCAATTCAGTTTATATTTTGACATATTCAAAAAATGTTTAGACTCAAAATGCAGATACAAAAATAATCACATTTTACATCTTTACTGATATTGCAAATTCTTCTTTGAGATACTAGGTCCGCAACTAAGTTTCCGGGTTTTTTTGATCCATGAAAAATGAAAAATTTCAAGAGAAATACAAAAAATGGTTTATTCAAAGTATCGTCCCTCGCTAGCTACACATTTTTGCCATCTCTCTGGCAATACATGAATACCGTGACGATAAAACGACGCGTCTTTGGACCGAAGCCAACCAATTTTGCACTTCTTCGAAATTGGCCAAGTGTAGCTCAGCCAAGCCATGCGGCATCGACCGAAACAAGTGATAATCGGAAGGGGCCAGGTCTAGCGAATATGGCGGGTGCGGTAGCAGATCCAATTTCAGCGTTTTCCTGGACGATAGAAGTGCGATGGCACGGAGCGTTGACGTGTTGCAATATCACTCGTTCGTATCTCGTGTCCCATTCTGGCCGTTTTTCGAGCAATGCATGGTTCAAATTGATCAGTTGTTATCGGTAGCGATGCCCATTGACAGTTTCGCCCGTTTTCAGCAGCTCATAGTACACGATTCCTTTCTGGTCCCACCAAAGGCAGAGCATTGTCTTCTTTCCGAAGCGATTTGGCCGTGCCGTCGATGTTGATGCTTCGCCAGGTGAAAGCCACGGTTTTTTACGTTTGGGATTCTCGAAATATATCCACTTCTCATCGCCAGTAACAATTCGATGCAGAAAACTCTTTCTTTCATGCCGCAAAAGCAAAATTTCGGAAGTGGCTCTTCGATTTTCCATCTGTCTTTCAGTCAACTCATGCGGCACCCATTTTTCTTCCTTTTGAATTTTTCATGTTTAATGCTCCGCAAGTTGATCTTGTGTTTGCAGATCTGCGTCCTCAATTGTTTTTGGTCTTCCAAGCTCCACAGTGTCGAAATCGCCACTTCTGAAGCGTTTAAACCAATCTTCACAGGTAGTTTTCGATGGTGCATGTTCGCCGTAGGCCTCCAAGCAAACGACGTGCTTCAGCTGCATTTTTTTCAAGTTAAAGCAGAAAAGCAAAGCTTCCCACAAATGCTGTTTATTTGGCATAAAACTCGACATCTTCGTTGTTAGAAAAAATATTTTTGCGTTGCGATATGTGTTGGTATTACGATTGGTTATTGTTAACAGATGTCCAAGCTATAAAAAAAACACAACTTCAGACATGTATGTCGACTACATGTGTCGTTAGCGCCATCCATGTGTGAAACCCGGAAACTTAGTTGCGGACCTAGTATCTATAGAAATGCTGGTTATTACTTGTTATGATAAGAATTATCTACTAGATCAATGTAGTATTCGTACACTTTAGATATTTGCACCAATATTTACACGTATCTATTAATAAAAATGCCATGCTTCGTACTTATTGTTAGTTCCCGCAACATCACAAGAATTATCCCACAGCTAGCATAGAACAATTATTCTAAAACTTACATACTATGTGCTATTAGCACATCACAGTTGTTGTTTTATTACATCGTGCAATCAGAACTTTACAGAGTTTGAATGTAGCAGGTCCATGTAAATCATGTGACTGAAGGGTGAATATTCATATTTCTTCCGATTGAATTATACAATAGTTTTTCTATAAAATTACAAGAGAATATTACTTTTTGTCCTTTCTTTACAAATAAAAATATTTAACTTTATTTTTCTTATCATTCATGAAACAAGAGAACTTGAAAAAATTATTTTCATGTGATATGGCTCAATTGCAACTGGGCTGATAAAACTTTTTTCCATATATTTAATATACAAGCTTTGCATTTATAAAAAAAAATACTTTTCTAATATGCTTTCATGTATTAAACATTGATAAAATATATTACCTGAACAGAAAGATATGCGTGCGTGCGTGCGTGCGTGCGTGCGTGAAAAAAAAAGTGTGTGTGTGTGTGTGTGTGTGTGTGTGTGTGTGTATGTGTGTGTGTGTGTGTACTTATGTGTGTGCACTCATACGGGGAGATGTGTGGATAAGTGGATGGAATGACAGGCCTACTTACTGTTTATCTGCATAGGACTTAGTCCACAAAAACCTGGGATGGATATTTACTCGATGATGAGAAGGCCCACTGTCCGCGCAAGAGCGCCAGGAGGGTATTCCAATGAATAAAGATGATTTCAGAGAGCACACGGCGTATTTAAACACTGAGATGTGCGATGAGCCAAGGTTCTAGTTTTGCACGAACTGACGGGAACTGTTTGAAATTTTTTTGAGTACTAATGTGAATCGGATTACCTGGACTTTCGTCCTAATTAACGCTTCCGCAAGGTCTATTTATACTCCGAAAAAAGGACGTAATGCCCTTTGTCTTAGTTGCAATGTCGTTCTATCATTGTTAATCTAAAATGCACCGTTAGAGAGGTTTCGAGAAAAAAAGAAATGATTTACGTTTTTCTTTAAAGATTATTCCGGACGAATGACAAATTCTATTATCCTCGCGGAAAATATAACTAGGTAAACAGATGGTTACCGTACACAACTAGTTTTGCGTGCAGGCCAACCATTATTAGTCGCGGGTCCGATCTTAGATAACGCTACCCTAGGAAGTTATCAAGCGCGACGTGGCGCCTGTTTTCTGAAGATGAAATTGTTGGTCAATCTGGGACGACAAAGCTTGGATTTTTTCTATTGCATGACTTAGGTGCATTTATAATGTCTTTCGCAATCTTGTCACCTTTCGGACCTGCATTAAGGGTTGATTGGCGTTTTTTCACGGAGCTTGTCCGGACTCTTTTTTCATTTCTATCAGACCATTATCAGAGGATTCTACTCGAATCTCGTAGACGCGAGTGTTGCGACATAGAGCCGATTCTTTCGAAAGAAAAGAATCATGGCATGCATCTATAATAAAGGGTGTCCCAAAATTAACGCAAGATTTGAATTTGCCGCCATTTGTGCAGTAAAGTGTTGGCAACCCAAAAAAAAAACAATTTAACAGCTGACAGTTTAGGGTTAGTGAAAATGGAGCGTTACACGATAGAACAACGTGTGTTCATTATTCAACAAATGGATGCTGATTTTTCGAGCAAAATCATCCTAAGCGATGAAGCACATTTTCACCTTGATGGCTTTGTTAATCGCCAAAATTGCCGCTTTTGGGGTACGGAGAACCCACATGTGATTGTCGAAAAACAAATGCATCCACAACGTGTCACTGTTTGGTGTGGATTTTGGGCTGGAGGCATCATTGGACCATACTTTTTTGAAAATGAGGCTGGGCAAGCAGTGACTGTTACTGGTGCTCGATATCGCTACATGATAACACAGTTCTTTCTGCCGAAATTGGATGATATTGATGTGGCCAATATGTGGTTTCAACAAGACGGTGCCACATGCCATACAGCTCGTGAAACAATTCAGTTACTGCATGAGACGTTTCCAGGTCGTGTACTCTCTCGTTTAGGTGATCAGAATTGGCCCCCTAGATCGTGTGATTTAACACCATTAGATTTCTTTTTATGGGGTTATTTGAAATCACAGGTCTATGTCAACAAGCCCACAACCACCCGTGCATTAAAGGAGGAGATTCAACGCTGCATCAACGAAATTCAGCCACATTTATGCAAAATGGTCATGGAAAATTTCGACAAATGAGTGCGTATGTGCATTCAAAGCCGTGGAGGCCATTTGCCCGATGTGTTATTCCACAAATAACCCTATTCTATGTACTTTATGATTCAATAAAAAAATAACAATCAAAAGACTAAAAACTGTGTTTTCTATTTAATTCAAATCTTGTGTTAATTTTGGGATACCCTTTATATGGACGTAACATATGTTTAGGCATAATATTCTAAGATGTTATAATAATACAGTACATAAAATACTTTAGGATAGAAAGATATAATTACCAATAAAATTTTAGAACAAAGTATAATACTCTTATTTTCTTTATATTTCTGACTAATGTGCTCTCAATATGATACGAGTACAATTCAAATCTAAATTCTTAAATGCGAATTTAAACACATTCCTTGCATATAAAATTTATTTAATATATACATATTTTGCAATATGTCGAGGTGTGAAAGACAAATTAAAAGAATATAAACTAGACCCCTCCTCATCCATTTGTTCAAAATTATTGTTTTTGCCGGCTGAATTGATAAAATAATAATTTTCTTGTCGTTGTAACATATAAATACGATATGATTGTGATTGTAATGGTAATTAGTTAATGGTAATTTATTATGATTAAAATTTTTATTTAACATTATTTACCTGTTAGTTACAGCCACCAATAGCACAATATTCTTGAATTGACACATCCATTTGTCATATAGGTACATTACTTTAGAGAACAATTACTGCACATTAAAAAGAAATATATTAAGTGCCCGGACATTAACTATTGTAGAAAAGAAAAGTATATAAAATAACACAAAAAAAAAAAAGATTTGTTAATTAGAATACACAAATGTAAACATTTAATTACTTTGATTACCTTGTACTCGTGCAGATACGTGTTCCGTGTCCAAGTAGCCATGTATGATTTGTGGATTAGCAAAATAGGCTGAAATAAAATTAACATCAATATAACCTCTTTTTCTGTAAATTCTGTACAAAAACCTATTAATTTGTTTTGTCTCGATGATTCCAAAGAATAAAAAGTGCAAATTCACTGGGATGAGGTTACGTTTCTCTAAAAATAAAGACTTAAAAGATAACAGATTGATAGTAATATTAACCATTATAATAAATTAAATCTATTTATTGTATGTACCTTTTGTAGGTTAACTGTTTGATGGAAACTTGTACGTACCTGTACTACGCAGTACGCTTCGTATGTTTATTATTCTATTTGCGAAAATGGTTATCGGAACCATGAGTTAATACTAGTTTCACTTCTGTGGTGCAGACTCCCAGTATTCGGCTCGTGCGTGCCGTTGCTCCTCTTTGCAGCTGCTGCACCTCCTGCAAAACGGTCTGAAGATATCATCATAGGTGACATTTCTTGCGACATCCTCATCACAGTCGTCACAACAAGAGATTGCTCCGGAGCAATAATTCTTTTCCGAGAAGTTGACTCTCACACAGCACGCATTGAATGTCCAAGCGGACGAACCTTCAAAATGTTGCGCCCGCATGGCCGATTTACGAGGTCGCGTTCACAGACGCGCATACACATTCCCGAACCGCCGAAATAAACAACATTAATGTTAAGAAAGAAGAACAAGAAGCGTTTATTAATCAAGAATGCAGAACAGAATACCGCGAAAGATGTAAGATGGAGCAATCAGCCAAAGATGTAAGATGGAGCAATCAAGCGCCAACAGCCCACATCCAAATCTGTCTATCTTATTAGACGATTGATTTGCTGATTGTCTCAGCAACGCGCTCGCTTGCATATGCCACGGATGTCGGCAAGGCACGGGCATAATAATATTATTAATCTTGGATCCAGAAAATTTAGATAACAACACGTTCCTTGGCATAAAAAAAGAAATAAATACTTAGCACAAGTTTCTCTTCAATTGCCATATTGTTGTCATCACTAATAATTTTGTTTAAGACAATCTAGAGACATTATGCGGACAACGATTGTTTGCGCAAACGAGCGGAAATGCTGTAGCAAACTTATTATCATAAATATTGCTACAATCTGTTGAAAATCGTTTTCGTAAAATATTTAATCTACATTTCTGTCAATTAAATAGAAATGGAATTTTGTCGAGCAGTATGTGGCACCGCCACCAGAGAGATTCATTAAATTTTTCTCGATTAAACGATTTTCTTCTCATAAACGAGAAATTACACGTAATTTTTATTACATTTATAAATAAAGACAATTTGGAGATAACAAAATGATGAGATTGTTTTAAAACATTGGAAAAATGAATGAAAACTATGCTGATCCCCCTTGACAGTCAGTAAATAATTATAGAAAGTGATAAAAGGCATGTCTAAATGAATATAAGCTACGCATGCGCATTGAATAAAAACACTTCGTGTACCTTTTATCATTTTTGACAATTATTTATTGATTGTCAGAGGAGCCCTGGTGAAAATTTTTCTCAGAATTTTTCATATAATTTTTCAGAATTTCTATATAATTCTATAACTTTCTCATACTTTTTATACGAATTGGAACATTTTTCAAAAAATCTTTCTACAACTTTTTTCAAAATTTTTTATATGTTATTTTTATATGTTATTTTTATATGTTATTTTTATATGTTAAATATTTTATCTATTAATTATGAAATATTATAAGATTTCTAAAATTTTTTTGTAAGTATAATTTCTGATAAAATGTTATAAAATATAAAAAAATTTTTTAATATTTTTATTTAATTATGGAATAAGAAATTTCAGAATATATTTCAGAATTTATTTGTATAAAAAATTCTGAGAGAAGATGTAAACTTTCCGAATATTTCTGAGTATTTCTGAAAAATGTTCCAATTCGTATAAAAATTATGAGAAAAATTTTCACCGGAAAGATAAGCATAGTTTTCGTCCATTTTTACAAATATTTTGAAGCAATCTCATAATTTTGTTTTATCCAAAAATTTCTTTATTTATAAATAGCACATAATAATAGCAATAAAAATTAACATGTCATTTCTTGCTTCTGATATCATAATTCAATATGACTGTAATGACTATACAGAAGCCTTAAAAAACGACATAAAATAAAATAAAAAACGCAGCATTAAAAGATTTTTCAGTCATGTTCTAATAAAATAATTTTTTGAATTGATTCTAAAATGAAAGTATAAACATTTTTTTGAAATGTTCATCGAGTTAATGATATGCTACAATTTACTAATTAAGTTCTATTAAATTAAAAAGTAAAACACAAATGGACGCTCGCATAGAATGCAAGAAATCAGGGTTCGACTCCCGGCTGAGGCAATATTTTTCGCAATAAGTTTATTATAGTTTTTTAAGATTAAATTTGGGAAATTTGGGAGATTATTAATATTTCACACACACACAGATTTATTGCGTTGAAAGTCCGACGACCATATCAGCACGCAATTATAATTTCTGAAATTAATTCATTTAAATGAATATATATAATAATTCAACGTCTTAACGTTCAGACCGTAGCGGCGCTTTGTATTTAAAACAAATGGTACTGTTTCTTGTTATTTGTACAAACTTACTTTTTTAAAAAAAGGTAAAAAAAGCGCTAAGTATGCGTGTTTCTTGTGAAGAATCATTTGAGCCGGTTTCACCAATGCTAATTACTTAATTGGCCGTGGAACTGACTAATTGTGTTTGCTGTTTAGTAGAATTGATCACTTATGGACAGTTCATCATCAATTTGGCTTAATCGAGTTGGTGAAACCGGCCCTTTGTATATAATACCACAAGTATTCAACTCAATTAAAAGTAGTTTCTCTTCATGGATATACGAGGGTGGTCTCAGAAGTACCCGACCTAACAAAGAAAACACAAAAAATTTGGGAAAAAATATCTTTATTTCTCAACATATGTTAGTTTCCTTTTAGCTCGATACACTTTTCCCAGCGATGTTCAATAGCTTCGATGGCCTGTTTATAATAAGAATCGTTGAACTCCTCAAAATAGCCATTAACCGCAGACTCCACCTCTTCATTGGTAAATCTTCTACCACCGAGCCATTTTTTCAAGATTGGAAAGAGAAAATAATCCGAGGGGGCTAAATCTGTCGAATAGGGTGCATGGGGAAGCAATTCGAACTTTAACTCATTGATTTTGGCCATCGCGATAATGGATGTGTGAACTGGTACATTGTCTTGATGAAACAACACTTTCTTTTTCACCAAATGTGACCGTTTTTCCTTGATTTCATCACCCAAACGCTGCAATAAGTTCGCATAATACTCGCCATTGATTGTTCTTCCTTTCTGAAAGTAATCAATGAAAATTATGCCACGTGCATCCCAGAAAACTGACGCCATGACCTTGCCTGCCGATGGAACTGTTTTTGCTTTCTTCGGAGTCGATTCCCCATTTTCAGTCCATTGCTTCGACTGTTCCTTCGTTTCAGGTGTGAAGTGGTGGACCCATGTTCCATCCATGGTTATGAATCGGCGCAAAAATTCGACTTTGTTGCTGCGAAACATCACTAAACACTCGATTGAAACATCCTCTCGACGCTGCTTTTGTTCGATTGTGAGCAAGCGCGGCATCCACCTTGCGCACAGTTTTCTCATCTCCAAATTTTCAGTCAATATGCGATGTACAGCACTTTTTGAAATGTTTACCATGTCTGCTAGCTCGCGCACTTTCAATCGACGGTCACCCAATACCATTTTGTGGATTTTCTGCACCATTTCTGGAATGGCCACCTCACTTGGTCGACCACTGCGATGTTCGTCTTCGCAGCTCGTACGGCCTCGTTTAAATTCTGTCACCCAATATTTTATTGTTGTAAACGAAGAAGCAGACTCCTCCAGAGTAGAATCCAGCTCGGCTTTGATATTGTTTGGGCTAAGACCTTTCAAATGAAAGTATTGTATCACATAACGATAACCAATTTTTTCCATCTTTGCAAATTCACCGAAATCGTCTACTATTGATGGCTGCCAAACAAGTACTGAACAACGTAGCATCTTCAAACTTCATAGTTAAGCTTTAGAAAGTTGGTGCTTTCCCCTACAGTGATTTTTTTTTATACAACAACCGCTATCTGTACGTTAGGTCGGGTACTTCTGAGACCACTCTCGTACTTATTGAAGGTCTTCTTATGCTAACTCAAGTAATGGCAACTTTAATTCTCTGTCAAAAATTATTACTCTTCAAAAAAAATTAATGTATCAAATGAAAAATTAAAACTCAGATGCTAAAATCTTAACTAATCAAGTAAAATTCTATCAAATTAAAAAGTAAAACACAAATGGTACTGTCCCTTGTTATTTACTTAGCTCTAATGATATGTATCATTTGTATAAAAGATTTGATTTTAACAAAATTGGCGCCAAGTAAAATTCCTCAAAATTTTATGTATTATTTGTAAAAAAATTTAATATCAAAAACTGGTGCCAAGTTAAATCCCATTTTTTTATACCATACTAAATTAAATAAATAATGAATATTAATCTAATAATATGTATCATTTGTTTAAAAGATTTGATATTAACAACTGTGGCGCCAAGTTAACTTCAAAATAAAAAGTAAAATCCAAATGATATTATCTTTATTATATTATATTATTTACTTAATCCAAATTGTACTATTTTTAATTTTTATGCAATGAAACTTAAGTATACATATATCTTATTGAAGGATCTTCTATTCCAATCCAAATGGTTTAAATTCCTCTTAAATAAAATTATTATATCACAATTCATTCAAAGACATTTTGTCTTTCAACTAAAATAGTAGTTATTTAATTCTCCTTTAAAATATTATACAAAACAATATCACAAAATTGACTTCCGTTTCCGGTGAGTAACTGAAAGGTTCGCTAAACTGTTTCTGCCAAATAAATTAGATTGTATTCTGCATCTTTGTGCCCGCGGGCGTTACTCTGTTTCAGGACCTAGGCAAGTTAGAAAGTGCCACAAGTTCATGTATTTTTCACCGGAAAAATCGAGAGTTCCCGGAAGATTACTGCAGGTAAAGTGTCAGAATTAACATAACCTGAAAGTGAGAACGATCGCCTCGTGTGGTGAGAGCCACGCTAAGTACAGGGGGGACGGGGGCAGGTGCTGCCATCTATTGAGTGAGCAAGGCGTAGCGTTACAGCCATCGATGACGGCGTGACAAGTACGATAGAGGGAGAGAGAGAGAGAGAGAAAAGGAGAGAGAGTAAACGGCAGTAGAGTGAGCAGGTGAGCACGAACACGGTGCAGCACGGAGAAGGGGGTATGAGTGAGAGGTTAGAGATAGAGAAGGAAGATACCGGCTCAGAGGCGGCAGCACCGAATAGCAAGCGGGGACAAATAGAAGAAGCGAGAGTGGGGAAGAGAGGGAGACCAACGCGGAAAAGCTGGGAAGGGAGAGAAGCAATAGTAGAGAGAGTATATCAGGTATTTCATCGTGGCTGTGGAGGAGGGGAAGAGAGCAGCAAGACAGCGATAGTGAGGGTGAGGAGAAGGAAGGAAAACGGAGGAAGACGGCTGAAATAATAATAGATACAGAAAAGGCGAAAATAGTAGAAATGGAAAAGATTGAAAAAATTCTGGAAAACATGGGGGAGAATCAAGAAAGGTCTAAGAAAGAAATTATCAAGAAAATAGAGGATAGTAATAGAGACTTAGAAAAGAAGGTAATGACTGAGCTGAAGAAAGAGCTGGAAAAAATGAGTGAAAAGAATGCGAAAGTGATAGAAGAACTGAAGAAAGAAAATGTGGAATTACGAAGAGAGGTGACGGAGTTAAAAAAGAGAGAAGAGGAAAGAGAAAGAAGAGAAAGGAAGAAGAATATTGTGATTAAGGGAGAGCAAGTTGAGGAAGGAACAGAGAGACAGGTAGTAGAAGATCTATGTAATGGAATATGTGGAGAAAAAATAAGAGTGAAAGAGGTAAGGGTTATTGACAAAGAAGAGAAAATTATTTTAGTGGAATTAGAAAACTTTGAAGAAAAGAGGAAGATTATGAAAAATAAGTATAAGCTAAGAGAAAAGAAAATATATGTGGATGAAGATATGACAAGAAAAGAGAGGGGGATACAGAAAAGGGTAAGAGAATGGGCATATCAAGAGAAGAAAAAAGGAAGGATGGTAAAAGTCGGATACGCAAAAGCATATATAGGAGAAATAAAGTATGTATGGAACTATAAAAGGGACAGAATGGAAATCGAAAGAGATTTTGCGAGAGCGGCGAGGGTAAATTAAACGGAGAACAAGCCGAAGAGATGAATGAAGGTGAAGATGGAGAACAAGGGAGAGATCGACGGCTGGAGAGAGAGACGGTGGAGGATGGTAGAACGGAGAAGAAGGAAGAGATATGTAGAGATAGAGTAATAGATAAGAGTGATAGCAGTAAGAGTAAAAGAAAAGGGGGGAATGAACGTAGGGAGGGGTGGGAGAGTGTGAAAGGAAGGGATGAGAGTGCAGGGAAGAGGAGAAGGTTAAAGGGAGAGGAAGAGAGTGAAGGCGTGAGAATAAATGTGAATGAATGTAGTTTGGATGAGAGAGAAAGGGAAAGAGATGGGAAAGAAGGTAGAAAGAGCGGAAGAATAGGAAGGAGGGAGGGTAAATGGGAAAGGAGGGGAGGTATAGATAAGAAAGGTGGGGAGCCCTTGGACAATGGGGATGGAAGTATAGTAGATAAGAGTAAAAAGCAGAGGGATGACGTAAAATTAAAGGATAATAAGGGGGAAAAAATAAGAATATTAACTGCAATAGTAAAGGAAATAAGGGGGGTATCACTCAAGTTTGCTTCTTTTAATTATATCATTATTAAATTAACCTCTTGGTAGTCTTTATTTAAATATAACCTCTCCTCGTATTATTAAGCTCTCCCGCGATTGCACTTCTCCCTCTTCCCGGTTACTTGGATTAAGTTCCATGACCGAAAGTCAGGGCATACGGCCATACTGACGCAGCTAGCGTTAAAATGCGCCTCTCTCAGCACTGACCCAGTTTGGGCCTTTTTTGAAGTACGTCCGACTCGTGTGTCCATTTAGCGGAGCACGAGCAGAGGTTTCCGCTTCGTCCTCCGTTCGACCCCCGGCTCGTTAGGAGTCTCAGGACGAAGCGAAGCGCCTCCCGATTTGCGTCGATCCTTCCCCACGGCTTCCTTAAGGTCCGGAGCCCGGACACGACTAAATCGGTCTAACATTCAACATCGGTCTAACAATTCGGTTCTTTGTTACGTTCACTCCCTCAGCTTCGCATGCGCGCGGAACTTGGACGTAACATATGGTTTTACTTTTTATTTTGAGAGTAAAATTTAACTTGGCGCCACAGTTGTTGATATCAAGTCTTTTATACAAATGATACATACCATTAGATTAATATGCATTATTTATTTAATTTGGCATGGTATAAAGAAATGGGATTTAACTTGGCACCAGTTTTTGATATCAAATCTTTTATAAAAATAATACATAAAATGTTGAGGAATTTCACGCGCCAATTTTGTTGATATCAAATCTTTTATACGAATGATATTATTAAAGTTAAGTAAATAACAAGGGACAGTACCATTTGTGTTTTACTTTTTAATTTGAATTTAATTTGAACTTAATTAGTTAAGATTATAGCATCTGAGTTTTAATTTTTTATTTGATACATTAATTTTTTTCGAAGAGTAATAATTTTTGGTTCTGCTTAATTTTCAGTTAACAAATACATCATTTTGATTTTACGCTTTGATCTCTCATTGATTTATACCGATGCAAATCAAAATATCATTTGTAATAATAGTTTTATTTCTATGCTAATTCATAATTTTAATTAATACATAAGATATTTAAAGCTTATATCTCGGTTGACAATTTAATATTAATATTATTAATATTTGAAGAAATTACATGGAAACGAAATAATACGCTGATATTTATTAACTTAGTTAGAAAATGGTAATGACAAAGATATTGTCTTTAATCTCGAGAGATCGTTCGATCCATGGTGGGAAGAATATAAGATGAAACATTGCGCATAATGGCGATAATAATACTGCAAAGAAGTGAGAAGAAGAATGGGAAGCTCCATATACGACCTATGTTAAGAAACAACCCTTATTTTAGACTATAATAAATATTTAAAATGTCAGAGGACGTACGCAACATCTACCCAACCTAACATAACTGAACACGCGCGTACACATATATTTACAAGCACGCACACATGCACGCACACACGCAATGTTATTTAATTATTTTTGATTGAAAATTATACATTAATGATTTTTAACAATAACAGAAGTAAATAAAAAATATATATATTTGAAAAATAATTTATTCAGTAATAACAATAATTTATTAATATATTAGAGGGTCGTTCGAAAAGTCCGTGCAAAGTCACTGCTGATGGCACTACTGGCGCGTATCAAGGTTAGATTTAGTTAGTAGTATCTCTTGGAGGAACACACACCAAGTTACAGCCAGATCAGTCTATTTGTTTGTGTTTGG
>NW_017305255.1:95426-110720 GCF_001594115.1 Trachymyrmex septentrionalis
ATAGCCGAGGGAGCCAAGTCTGGAGCATAGGGGGGATGTGAGACGAGTTGGAACCCTAATTCCATTAATTTTGCGACAACAACTGCTGAGGTGTGAGCTGGTGCGTTATTAAAAATCACTCGACTTCCTCGATTCAAATGAATGCCAAACACAAACAAATAGACAGATCTGGCTGTAACTTGGTGTGTGTTCCTCCAAGAGATGCTACTAACTAAATCTAACCTTGATACGCGCCAGTAGTGCCATCAGCAGTGACTTTGCACGGACTTTTCGAACGACCCTCGTATATTTGAAAAATATTTATTAAACGATGTTGTATTAGATTATATCGCAACATAATAAAATAATTACTTATAAAACTTCGATAAAAACTGTAATGCAATAACAATTTTTAGTATTACAAAATAGCTATAGTTATCACATGAAAATAAAGAATAGGACTATGATAATACAGTATAACGAATAGAAATAAAATACAATTTAATATAACGCAGAAAATGAAACTTCAATTTAGTGTCAACTGATAGTTGAAATAAAAAAGTGAAATTAAAATATACTGTTGAATAAAGTCCAAGAGTTAGGAAGTATGCCGAGATAACTCTAGATTACGTTCCGTTATTCACTGCAAGTACTGAAAATCTATAGTATATATAACATGGACTTATAAATTTTCAGTTCTCGCAGTGAATAACACAGCTTTGGTGAATATTTTTGCTATAGTACACGTAGCATAAATTATACCCATATAGCACACTTTATTCCAGATGAGATATCCTTTTGAAGAAGATATCCGTTCTCAGAACGATGAGATATTCTCAAAATGTTCTTAGGAAAACAGAAAGCCAATCAGAACATACGTTGTCGATAGTTTCTGTTGTCTATATTTCTTCCAACGCGAGTTCTAATAGATTTCTGTTTTTTTTCTGCTTCTTAAAAGGTTTTTTCGCATTTTCGAGCATTCGACGCGAATAAACCTAAGGTGCGAACCCAACCTCAAATACAACCTATAAAACATACTCTTTCATTAAAAATTTCATCGCTATTTGTGCATAAAGTTTCTCAGTTTCTGATCTTTTTATTTTTAATTTTGCTGGATTTATTTTTATTGTATGAATAAATAGCCTATAAATTCCTAATTTTTAAAAATAATTTTAAAAATAACACACTTAATTCTTTTGAACATAATTTGATTTATACGTTATATTTATTTTGGACAATAAAAAATAAATCTTTGGTTAAACTCTTACTTTTCAAAAACTTATTAAATAAACTATTATGTATTGCTTCAAGTGAATTGAATAACATCAAATGCATTTGTTACGAATTTTAATCCTTGACTGTCTTTTAATTTATCACACTACTTAAAGAAGGTAAACAATTGGTGATCGCCTACAAATTGTCGTCGTCAAAAATAATTTTTTGACATTCTGCGCATTTATGAATTTTTTAAAACTTGTTACAAAAGTATAATAAATTCCATTTCTATCAATATCCGTCTTCGAATATATAACATCCATTATGTCAGGTAAGTTTTTTAGTTCCTCAATTTGATTTTGTACATCAATGTTTACATGTTCTTCATTAACTGGCTTGATACATTTTTTTTTATGAAGCAGTTTTATAAATGTTAATGTATTGTCATCTTCACAATTATTATTCTCTAATAGTTTTGAAATCGTAGTGATATATATGTGTTGCAATCCATTTTGAAACTAATATGAATTCGGATTTTTTACATTTCCATTATTGTCGAACAATGGAAAAAAAATTTTCGAGAGGATCCTGATTCAAAAAGTCTTTTGCTAAAGTTAAAATGCTAGTAATATAATCCAGCCTTTTAAACATGCTGGTTCATTAGTTCCAATTCACTATTTTGTAAATTATATTTTATATCTGTTAAAATTTTCTCATGAAGCGAGTCTTTACTCATAGCGTATCTTAATTTAATTTTTTTTGTCTTCTTTAAGACAAAAGCTATTAAAAGTATCGAATAAATTGTCCATATCTTTAACAAAGTTTGCTGTATATTCTGATTCGGGCCCAACAACTCTAAAATGTTTTGCGACAAGAAATGCCACATTCATAATGTCATTAAAAACTTGAGTAGCATATTTAACTCGCTTAACGAAGAATGTAACGTGACCGCGGATGCATACAGCAACGGCAAAAGCGCGCATACGATACACAAATTTTCGCCGAGCGTGCCGCCAGGATATAAGATACCGCAGAGGCTGACGCAGATCATTTACCTACCGATCATCGCACAGAGCATTACGGATCTAACGATACGCGTCGTCAACCAGAATGAACGATTGCTCGATTTTCGAGGAGAAGAGATCACTGTTAGATTACACATACGACATAAACAGTGATAACGTGAGCGTGAGAACGGAACGGAGCGCACGCAGAGAGATAACGTATTCTTTACTAGGCCAACGACGTCACAGTTCTCGATAACACTCGCTCATCCAACTGCATCAGGAAGAAGAAGAAGCTCAGCGCGTCGAACGTTATTTTTAAAGTCTTTAGGATTCGCGGTGCGTAACATTTGAGATGAGTGATATCCTAAACATTAAAGACGAGCCGATCTTCGACGATCACATCGTCAAGATTGAAACTCACACATACAACCCGTTCGCCAACGCAACGTTCGGGTACAGCGACGAGATAAGAATACTCATACAGCAACATAATCTGTACACATTGCCGTACGAAAGCTTTCTATACGTCGAGGAAAAACTGACGAAGAACAAAGTGGTTCAGGATGCTAACGTGACATTGGGAAATAATTGCGTCGCGTTCATATTCGACGAGATTCGATATGAACTCAACGGTGTGGAAATTGACCGTAACAAAAACGCGGGCATAACTAGCACGTTCAAAAACTATGTAACAGTGTCATCCGACAGAAGCGTAATTCTGCGGAATGCCGGTTGGGATGCGCAGACTACTGCGACCGGATACTTTAATTTCTGCGTTCCGCTCTACGTACTGCTGGAATTTTGCGAAGATTACAAACGCGTGGTGATCAACGCTCGTCACGAATTGATTTTAATACGAGCGCGCAATGACAATAATTGTCTGATGGGGAGATCCCGCAACAGAGTCGACGTTCGAATTATTCAAAGTACAGTAGCGAATGCCGCACGTGTTATTGAGCGAGATAAATAAGCTGTCGATGCTGCGCGCTTTGGAGAGCGGACGATATCTGAGCATGGCTTTTCGCTCGTGGGATCTGTACTAGTGGGATCTGTTCGCTCTTACAGAGTACAACCAGGCATTCGTGGACCATCAAGACGACTGCTCAGCTCGAGAAGCCACGCTACATCAATTTCGCTATGCAAACAGGCCGAAAAAATATCATGTCCGAGGATATATCTAAGTCGATTCGACGATTGCAAATTAACCAATGCGAAACTCTACCTGAATTCGGAATGTTATCCGTACGATGACTTGAATCTGAATTTTAATAAAAACAGATGTGCGATTCTGTATGACATGCGCGTTTCTGCAAGGGCTACTACGGATACAAGTATCTCGAGCCGAGTCTCAACTTTTTTACGTAATGATCCGTTCGTAATCATCGCCTGCTCTCGACAGAACGAATCGGTCAAGAGTGGCACCGTGGACGTGCGATTAGACTTTGAATGTAAGGAGAACGTGCCCGTAAATACAACAGCCTATTGTCTCATCATACACGATCGTGTGGTACAATTTAATCCATTGACCAATGTTATGCGCAAAATCATCTAAGTGCACCTCCGACACGATATAAAATCTACGATACGTCACAATCGACCGCAGTCTTCTCGAAAACATGCTCGTGCCAACGTTCATGGATATTCAAGGATTCATCGTTAACAAGAAATTTTTCGTGACGGAAATGGCAGTGCTGAAACAGAGGACCGTTCTCACGCATTACATTTTTACGAGTCTCATGCCATGGAAATTTTTGACAAGATCCGACAGGTTTTGAGCGTCCTGGTTGAGTGCTTATCATCGTAGATTGCGATGGGAGGACGGGACGGTCCCGTACAGTGATGCGAAATGCATGATCACGGAGGCTGTGTTTGAAGATGATGCTATCGTGTACTTTAAGGAACGCGAGAAACAAACGTGGCTGTAGAACTTGCTTCTGGATGATGAGCGAGAACGCATGTACATCAAGATCTTGAACGCAGTTTACAAAGACATGGAATCTATAACTAATCTGGATGTTAATAATATTATACGATGAACTACATATTAAGAATTGCGCATTACAAAATGTATTGAAAATATATAACTGATGGCTGCAAAAGAATTTTTTAAATAAAAATACGTTAATGTATTTATTATGTACTATATTTCTTTTCCCTTCCTTTCTAATACATATACTTGTATGAACGTATGTATAAACGTATATATAAACGTATGTATGTATGTGTGTATGTATAAACATATGTATGAACGTACGTATAAACGTATGTATGTATGTATAAACGTATGTATAAACGTATGCATAAACGTACGTATGAACGTATGTATTAGCTTGTGACAAAAAAATACGTAGAAAGACGTGATAAAACGTGTCGCGACCCGTTTGAAATTCTTGGAAAGAAGAGGAGGGCCTGCCTCCCTTCTTCGATTCCAGAAGTATTACCATATAAGTCACAATTTACGCGGATACAATCAGTCTTGCGATACTCGCTTGTACAAATGGTTGAAAAAATGTATTTCACCAAAGAGAACAGCGCATCGTACGACTTGAAGATGGAATATAACATGTAAATTTCAACATTCTAGTAGTATACACAAAGGAAACGTTTTTTAACATTATGTATGTACACAATCCGGAGCATGCGATGCGGTTACTGAGCAGACATTACGATCTAACGAATACGGGCTACAAATTTTTGGAAATTGGAATCAACGTTGGTTCACCGAGTTACGTAGAGATCGTCCTGGGAGATCATTGCGGACACGAACTGTCGCTGTCTCTCGAAATCTGGAAGAGTCTTTACGAGCACCGATGGAATATTTACAAGATACTTCGAAACGAATACAAGGACAATTTTACAAGTATTGGACCGCTAACCGTCAGAATTTGTACGCTTAACAATGCTACGCTCGTATGTCTCGATTCTTCGTTCGTACGCATTATGATGACTGAAACGACGCTACGCCATATGTTTGACTTTGACGGGTGTATCGATGTAACGTTCGAACGATTAGCCCGACTCGTCGATACGGTCGATGTCAAGTATATGCGATTCTCCAATATAGCGTCCGAAGATGCTATACGCGACAGCGACGTCTTCAATGGACATCAGCTCATCGATTGCGAGCTATAAACTTTAGTTTTTAATACGTATGAAAAAAAGAACAATGTAATAACATGTGAATAAAAAGTTTTTTGTTCGCATCACTATATATGTACTTTCTTTACTTCCCATCCATCCATCCCTATATACCTCGACACGCTAATGAAAAACCGTATTGAGAAACTACGTCATAAAAAAGAGGATTCATTTCTTCCATCCTTTCTTCATTCATATCACGTTACGCGCTCCAACATCATCGCGCTCTATCTTTTTCTGCATGCGAGCCCTTGGTACCTATGCATTTTTTAGGGGGGCGGTAGGGTGATGGCAGCCCAAGGTGGCAGCGGTGCTGGCGACAGCGGCGGCGATGGATGACGAAAAAAATAAAAAACGCGGAATGTTTATGTAATCAATCGACCGAGATCCTATGTTTATGTAAACAGCGATGCCACCGGGATCTTCCCGCGCTTTCTCCCTCCCGCGCCTTACCCCCCTCCCCTCCCCCACTCCACGTCGCCCCCTCAGAGAACCTGAGTTAGAACCACTCTAATATAGCTACTGCTTGTGTTTACAAGTTACTTAGTAGAGCGAGAAGGACTGACGCTCTCTCTCGCTATCTCGCTCGCTCTCGCGCAGCGGCGAAGTCGGCCGACTCAGTGACAGTAGGTGTCTGTTGGTGGGGATAGAAGTGGTGGCCCTTGTTTTCTGTGGTGCCGAGAGCCAAATATGCGTCACTGGATCGGTTCAATCGTATTTGATTTCGTGCGTTAAAATTTGCTAAAATTACATTTTCTCAATAATAAATTGATGTCGAAACTGATTTTTTTTTAATCTGGGATAGCTCGACGAGATATAAACAAATAGCTTAACAAATGTTTGCAAAGTAATTGTAACCATAAAATTTTTTGTTTCTTGAATTTTTATTTTTTCGGTTTATTACTAAAAAATCACTTTTGAGTGTGAAGTACTTATCTAATTAACTAATTTAAGTTAAAAAATTCAATATTTTAAGTTATATTAATTTAAGTTATATTAGCTATGTTTCTTTATTTAATAATGCTGTAAAAAGTGTCTAATCAGACAATTAAATGTACGGAATTATCAGTATAAAATTGTTTTTGTGAATTTAATTGCAGATGCAAATATGACATATGTAAACAAATAATTAATAAATAATTTGCCAAATGTAAAACTGTTGAATATAGTTGCAAAATATATTTTTCGTGTAACACTAATTTACTTTTATAATTGCGAAAAAAAGTTAGTGTTATATCTTTAACAATTACTCAAACATTTGACAAATTACTTATTAATTATTTGTTTACATATATCATATTTACATCTGCAATTAAATTTACGTTTTAAAACGTTACGTTACACAAACAATTTTGTACTGATAATTCCGTATATTTAATTGTTTAATTGTACACTTTTTACAGCATATTACCATCTGATCAAATTTGACCCGGACTGGTTAAAAAAAACAACAATTTTATGTATTTTAATACAAATCTTTATGATCGCCTTCAAAATAGCCTCCTTCTGAGCCAATACAAGCATGCCAACGATTAATCCAATTTTCCATACACTTCTTATAGGCCTCGGCCGGGATGGCCTTTAGTTCCTTCAGCGAATTTCTTTTTATGGCCTCAATCGATTCATGGCGCGTTCCCCGGAGCGGATATTTGAGTTTCGGAAACAGAAAAAAGTCACAGGGAGCCAAATCTGGCAAATACGGTGGCTGAGCGATGACTTTTATTTCGTGTTTGGCCAAAAATTCAGGTCTTTCGGTACGAGTCTGGCGCGATGCGCTGCATACCCAAAACATTAACCAAAATGTGTTGAGTCGATCCATAAGAGATGTTGAGAGCTTCTGCTATCTCTCTAATGCCAACACGACGATTTTCAAGCACAATTTCCTTCACTTTTTCCATGTTATCGTCGTTAACAGAGGTGGATGGACGACTCACATGAGACAAGTTTTCTACGACCTCACGACCCTCACTGAATGCTTTATGCCACTCAAATACTTGCGTTCTCGATAGAGTAGACTCCCCAAAACACTTCTGCAACATTTTCAATGATTCCGTAGCCGTAATTCCATTGGAAACACAAAATTTCAAGCAAACTCGTTGTTCAATTTTTTTTTCCATAGTAAAAATCGCCAGAGAAACTTTTTGCGTCGTAAACAAATGGCTGCCAAACACACACTAACTGACGTATCCCGCTCAAATTTCACACGAATGTCAGAGAAGGTTGTACCAATCTAGAAAAAAAAAATTTTTACCGATTCAATTTACGCGCGCGGTTTAAATGGACCAGTCCGGGTCAAATTTGATCAGATGGTAAATACAGAAACATAGCTAATGTGACTTAAATCTGTTAATCAGATATACATTTCATACTCAAATGTAATTTTTTAATAATAAACCAAAAAAATAAAAATTCAAGAAACAAAAAATTTTTTTAAATAAAAATTTCATGGTTACATTTCGAGATTATTTTAACAGTAAATTCAATTCTTCCTTGACAAATTGGTTCCAGACGGAACTCTAAATCTTAAAAATTACAGCCATAGTGATTTTTTGAAAAAAAAATGTTACCTCGGCTTCTAATAATCGGAGAGTAATCTTTTTTTTTTTAATTCGTAGAAAAATGTCAGATTTTAAATGTTTCACACATATCTTTTCTAATCTAAAGATATGTGTGAACACAATATCTTTTTTTACTAGACAGAGCAAAAAGAGGTACATCATGTATGTACAATGTCGTATTCATTTATTGATAATATATAGTATGTGTATTCTGAAACTTGGAGACGTCGAATTGACAATTCTAACTTCAATTTAACAGACATTAACTCATTGAGAACGATGATGGTTAACAAGAAAGTTAATTTTACTACTTTACATTCAACAGTAAAGCGTTCTTTATTCTATACATCAATAGATTGCAGATAGACAATCCACATCTCCAGGTTTCAGAACACAAATCTATAATAGTGCGGTAATTTGATAAAACTATTGTACACAGTTATCATGTTCTACTAGAGTTTTTATTTTTCATGTTTCATATATGTTTTTATATTATGCGTTTACGGTTTCACAAATTCAAATATGTTATCAACATTGATAATGAGCTTGTGCTAGGTCAAAGCGTTTGTTAATTAATAATTTAGGTAGGTTACATAATATTTATGTAAATTATTTAGCTCGTAGCTCCTTATAGTAATTTCGAATTTTATTTAATCTTTAAGCCGCTTCTAACTATACTAATTTAAAACTTAAAAGAGATATTAAAATATAAAGTTGTTACCTCGTTACTTAAGCTAATAAATAATTGTAACTAAAAGTTATCATTATATTTTATATTTTATTTTCACTGAAAAGATCATAGTAAAGGTCAAAACGTTTGACCTTATTTATAAAGGTATTTTTTAGATATTTTTAGTTTTCATTTAATTGTAATTAATCTTTAACCGGATAAGAGAAGTCTCAGAAATTCGCAGAGCATTTTTTTACAATATTTTTTGTGTTTTCATATTTTGTACATGTATAGCATTAAGTTTTTTAACGAACTTTGCCAAGCATAAGTTTTACTACCGAATAATTATCTTACTTTTGATAAGCTGGTTAAATTCCGAAAATCAACTCTTCTGGTTTTTAATAAATTATTTTCTCTTTGAGAATTTTTCGAAATTGAAATTTGTATGCTACTTCACAATTTATCTGAAAAATAATAAAGGCCTTCGAGACCCGAATTGCCCGATTACGTAATAAATTCTCGATTAAGAATTATCTACATAATTACATCTGTAGTTATGAAATTAGCCAATCATAGCTGTTTCTCGGAAGAATGGAACAATTGTGATTGGCCAGTTTTATAACTATAGGTGTTATTAAACCCGATTAAGGATGACGTGTAAATGTAATCTCTGTTAAGAGTACGATTACATGGAACGCAGTACTGTGGCAACAGATCCTATCCAAGGATTTCACTAGGAACTTTACTGAGCAGAAGATGCTCTTTAGGAACGCTCAAATATATATCTTTTTCGAATCAAGACTATTAAAAAATGATTACGTCTTTTTCTGTGATAATATTGTAGAAATAAAATAGATATATATTGTGGTAATTTCAAGGAGAATTGATTACGCACGACCCTGCAGATATTACAGAGCTTGCATAACGAAATATAAAGGTGTAAGCAACCAGGAGGGAAGATAATCACAATTGGTGATCGTTTTCCGCATAGTACGAAAAATATAGAGAAAAGCGTCACGGGAAGTATCATCCAGGTTAGTGATCCGTGGAGAGACTGCTACGCCGGATTACTTCACAGAAACCAAACTAACAGAAAAATAACTGAAAAAGAACTGTTGAACGTTCTCCTGATAGATCGAAAACGGAAAGCCCCGGTGGCGAATCCAATGATATGGATACCAAAGATACTCGCAGCCGCTTACGGACGGCTCAGGCAGTGGATTTGGCGGATCAAGCATCAGCGCTTCATCAGGCATACGCCGTGCACCTTCCATCATTCTGGAGAGATAATCCACAACTCTAATTTGCGCATGTCGAAGCAGCAGAATTACAAGCGATGAATCCAAATTTTGTCATGTAGTGCTAAACTTAGATCAAAATGCGTTTCTGTTAGTTGCAGATATCGTAACATCTTCACCTGAGAGAGAGAAATACGAAGCCAAAGGACGTCTAGTCTCCGTCCTTGGAGAAACAACTGCCACAAGGATTAGATAGCTTGCTTGCTACACGCGAGCTCGGGAATGATAAACCTTCAATTTTTACAACGCTTGCGAAATCTTGCAGAAGGTCAAGTAAGCGACCAGATTCTCAAGTAGATTTTTATGAAACGTCTACCGGAGAACATACGCGCAATCCTGGCAAGTGAGGTAACAGATTTCAGTAAATTAGCCGCTCAAGTGGATAAGGTAATGAAAGTGGCAAAACCTTTTCCGGGTAACATCGGTGAATTCCGAAACCGGTGGAAACGCCAGTAGGATTTCAGCAGAAATAACTGAATTAACCAAGCAAGTAACAAAATTAGCAAGGTAGGAGAGAGGCAGATCGCGAAGCAGATCACGTGATCGCAAGAATATCGATAGACGATTGCGAAACAAATCCAAGACGAAGGATCAAAAGGAACTATGCTATTACCATGACAAGTTTGGTGCGCAAACATATAAATGTACACCGTTCTGCAAGTGGGAGAAGAAAGCTGTTGCGGAAAACTAGAATCACTATTGCAATTACAGGCGGTCATTGGGTTGACGGGCTCACACAAACTCGTCTGATTATAAGTGACAAAAAGGATGGCGTAACATATTTAATCGACACAGGAGCCGATGTTTCCGTGATTCCGCGAAGAATGGCACTAAGATCGAGAAGATCACACGAATTCAACTATTTGCTGTCAACAATACTATCATACATACGTATGGAAGTCGAACGAAGATTCTTGATCTAGAGCTTGATCTAGGCCTTTCAGATGGAATTTCATTACAGCAGAGGTTAAACAACCCATCATCGGCGCCGACTTTCTAGCGCACCACGGTTTATTACCGGATTTGAAACGACGCAGGCTGCTACAATAGATGAACAAACTCTATTCTCTGCAAGAGAAGAGCTGGAACCAACATTACTAAAGAACCGTCTGTAGCAACCATCAATGAGGCTTGTAAATTCGAAGAGCTTCTACGAAAGTATTTGGAAATAACTCGTCTAGCCATGTCACACAAAGCGGCTCATTTTTTTAATGTTAAGCACTACATTGTAACAAAAGGACCACCAATTGCTGAACGACCACACAGACTTACTCCTGAGAAGTACATAACTGCTAAAAAAGAATTGAGATGATGTTGGAGCTGGAAATTTGTCGACCATCATCTTCTCGATGGGCGAATCCTTTACATATGATCCGAAAGAGTAATGGTGAATGGAGACCTTGCGGAGACTTCCGTAAATTAAATAGTGCTACCGTACTAGATACGTACCCTCTATCACATATACAAGATTTTACATATCAAATAGCCAATTACCGGATTTTTTCTAAAATTGATCTTGTTAAAGCATTCTTCTAAATTCCAGTAGCTAAAGAAGATTGACACAAAACGGCGATAACTGCGCCCTTTGGGCTTTTCGAGTTTAACCGGATGCTTTTTGTACTACGGAACGCAGCACAATCCTCATCCAGATGCTTCAAACTTCGTCATAAGAGCCGTATTAGAGCAATATCAAGATAGCCATTGGAAGTCGCTAGGATTTTATTCAAAAAAATTGACAGATACTCAGCGAAGATATAGCACGTATGATCGTGAGCTATTAGCGATCTACGCTAACTTGAAATTCTTTCGACACCTAGTGGCAAGAGAGACATCTTCAACCGACATAAAGCATTGTTGTACACCTTCTTGCAGGTATTAGACAAAGCGTCCGAGAGGAGGCAACTTGACTTCATTAGTCAAATAACAACTAAAATAATCCACATTAGCGGAGAAGAAAACGAGATCGCAGACACCTTATCACTGTTGGATACAATCAACATACCAGTCGTTGTTTCTACGGACAAGTTCTACACAGAGCAACAAACAGATGCTGATTTAAATTGCTGTTGGAATCCCAGACAGCCCTCTCATTGAAAAAAACTATGTCTGGATGATAGTGAAATAAATTGCGAAGTGTCAGATTCAATTAGAATATACGTTCCAGCTTCCCTTCGCAAAAAGATTTATGATGTTTCACACGGTCTATCACATCCGAGTGCAAGAGCTACTAGAAAGATCATTTCCCAAAGATTTGTCTGGCCATATATGTGTAAGGATATCATCAGATAAGTGAAAACTTGCCTCGCGTAAAAACAAAAATATCACGTCACAACGTGAGAGTTCCTGAACACATTGTAGTTCCCGACGAAAGATTCATCAGGTCCACGTCGGATCCCTATCAGTCTCGAGAGGATTTAAATACTACCTTACCATGATAGACAGAACAACAAAATGGCCAGAAGCTACGCCAATGGCAGATTGCACAGCAGATAGTAACGAACGCTTTCTTCAATACGTGGATCGCTCGTTTCAGAGCACCAGCGATAATCACAACACATGCTTCAAATTAACCCAGAGAACACTTGGATCATAGGTAAGGTGGCGGTTGGAGCAATTGCATTCATGCTCCAATGTTCGAACGAACGAATGAACGAACGAATTTAAGACAAGTGAGCATGTCACCTAACCTAATCCGTGAACCTACTCGAACGAGTCGGATATGTGCCTCGTTTTGTTTCGTATTTTGTATTACCTCGATTATTTGAAAAACGCTTTTATACAAAATAAATGCGTTTTTAATAAATATTAAAGTTATATTTTTATATTTATATCAAAAACGCATTTATTACATATGTTTTTATATAAAATAAATCTGAAATATTTTTTTCGATATAATACATTTCTAATTATTGGGGCATGCGTGCGTACCCTAATCGTACCACCTTCTGAGGTGAGACAAATGGAGCGTGCTCTTAATTGATCCATGGAGTATGTTCTAAGAGTCTGAACACAAGAATTGTCGCAACACTTAAGCCAGGAGCACATAGAAAAAAAAATGTAAGACCGTAAGACGTAATCAGTAAGGATATCGTAATATTGGATTCGCTGGTCTTACAGTCTCTACCGTGATTGGACAATTCGCTTACTGATTATGTCTTGCGGCCTTACATTTTTGTATATGCCATGAGCTTTACTTTGACTTAAATTGTAGACGTAAGTAATGCACAAGCTTTCACGTACGATTTATTGCCGTGTCTCCAAAAGATGGCAAGAAATCGTACGTCATACGCCAAAACTTGTACGTTACTTATGTCTACAACAAGTCTCTAAGTGTTATGGCTATTTTACAATAAGCCATTAGTCATAAATCAGAAATTAGAGGTTGGAAATTGACGACTGTGATTGGTCAATTTCTAGCTTCTAATTTATGATTGACTGATGGCTTATTGTAGAATGCGTGTTAGGACAATTCTTGTGCTCAAACCCTACTGCGACGCGAACATCTAGTCGCCATATTGGTGACGTGAATGTATTGAACATGTTGGGCATATGGAGCGTGCGACGTGAACAAATCTCACGTTATCCTTTTCATCATGGAGTCTGGTTATGTCCTCAAAATATCAGATAAAAATGGTGGGGATATGTTCTTACTGCTTGTACTTTATACTGTCGTACTTAGAAGTTAATAACACGATGAGCGTAAATCGACCATCAGGACGGACGTATTTATCTTGTCCAGAGTAATAGAAAAAAATAAAATCTCTACCAATTTACTGTGAACTCCGCAGCGGCACAAAAATTCGTGACGCTTCTGTCGCTGACAACTTCGTTTATCCGGTGTGATGGAGATGGAAGTGCGGCATTCACAATTGCAACATTATCGAAGTAAGAATAACGAGCGAGTTAAAAGTAACTGAGTAAAAAGTAACAAATATCACGAGCGAGTTAAAAGTAACTCAGTAAAAAATAACAAATATCACGAGCGAGTTAAAAGTAATTCAGTAAAAAATAACAAATATCACGGTAAAAAAGCGCTATACTCGTACTGTATTAATTTGTATCAAACAAGCAAATGCAAAGGAAAAAAGAAAACTTTTTTCAAAACACTAAAGATTATATAATTTTAAAAGTTTGTAAGGTAATTGTTGAGTTTAGCCTCTTCATCTCCAATATTGATAAAATTAAGCTCATTCAACACTTTTTTGCGCAAAAGAAACAATTCTGGTAAAAGAAATGTCATTCTTCCTCATGGATCGAGGTATTAATCGTTAAAGTTAACGACTATTCAGATTAGGAAATCTGTCACATCGATGGCATAGACTGATATAAAGGGACATGAAAACATATAAGTGAAACTAAAATAACTATTTTCTGCATCAATTTTTAAAAGGATATGGCTGAAACTAAACAATTAACTTTGATTCTTTCATTTCTGTAGTTTAAATATTTGCGCTATGGAAGATAGTCAGATCTTTAGCTATAACAGGGCTACTACCAGAAAAAAATTGGGAACCGTTTTCGGAACAGAACAGCTATTGAGATTTTACTCCTTTCTGTCCTCTTGTCTTGGCTTGAATATTGTGTCATCCTCAATTTTTGTTAAGCCTGCCAGGTTTTTTGTTTTGATTTTACATTTTATTTTTATTATTCTTCCATTGGCACACTTCTTTTATGAAGGTATGCGCGGAATACATTTGATGCTGGCAGTATCGTTGTGGAGACTATGTTTTTATTGGAAATTTTAAATTTTTATTAAACAGATTATATTTCTTCATAACTATATTATTTCTTTATAATTATAACCCTTTCTTATAATTATAATATGGAATACATCAATAAAGAATATTTTGGATTATGTCTACAAATTTTTCAATAGTCGCGCCATTTCCTTCTATTGTAATTTGCTGCCATAATGGAGGCAAGCTAACATAAGCCAATCGAAAACAGGGTCCGATGGCCACACTCTGTTTTTGTTAGAAACTTTAGCTTATCGACATGTAAGGTTTGTTCGCATCGCATGTTTTAAATTAACTCGGAGATCACAAGTAAGATGGCGGTTAGAGCAGTTCATGTGCCCCAACGTTCAGCCTAAAGTTTGTCCGCGTCGCACGCTCCAACATACCCAACACGCTCCAATACAATACGTTCGCCGGAACTAATATGGCGACTAGATGTTCGTGTCGCGTTAGAGCATACTCCATGGATCAATTAAGAGCACGTTCCATTTGCCTCACCTCAGAAAATGATATGATTGGAGTATGTTACGCACGCATACGTAATGGTTGAACACGTACTGTATCGAAAAAAGTATTTCAGATTCATTTTGTATAAAAATATAATACATATAATAATATAATATAATATTATTAAAATAAAATAATAAAATAAATGAAAATAAAAAATACAATTAATAAAAATTAAAAAAAATA
>NW_017305255.1:110763-124190 GCF_001594115.1 Trachymyrmex septentrionalis
AATACAATTAATAAAAATTTAAAAAAATAAAATAAAATAATATTGATACAATAAAAATATAATATAACTTTTATATTTATTAAAAACGCATTCATTTTGTATAAAAACGTTTTTCAAATAATCGAAATGACACAAAATATCCGAAATGAAACGAGACACATATCCGACCTGTTAGAGTGATCTCACGGATTAGATTTAGGTAACATTCACTTGTCCTAAATCCGTTCGTGTCCATTGAACATTAGAGCACGTGAATGCAACTGCTCCAACCGCCATCTTACCTGTGATCCGAGTGCTCTCTGGATTAATCTGGAGCATGCGACGCAAACAAACCTAAGATGATTTCGATGCTAATGATCCGTCCAGTAAGCTTGGTATTTAAGTTTATTACTGGGATATTATATCCCAGAATTCTGATCTGACGACTCGTTATTCCCTGTTGCCTACTACCTGAACCTATTGTTTAAGCCTTAACAACTCGAAAATAAAGAGGTTGTATAGTAGAGGAGCCAGTTAAGAATGCATGAGCAAATAAAAAGAAACAGAAAACGAAATGGCCATCAGCATCCTTATTTAATCGCGTATGCGCGGTTGATTTTCACTGTTAGGTAAGGAGATTTCAGGAGAGCAATATATCAATGCCGCCCCTCTCAGCTTTCAAAGTTCTATGCGCGGCGCAACTTTAGACAAAGATGAAGATAGCCATTGTGGCAACCGCCACCAGACATCCAATGACAGAACGTGCTCGGTTTCGCGTAAGCACCTCAGTCACGCAAAGATCCTTTAAATAGGATAACGGCTGAGACTGATTCCAGGGCGTCTAAGGCAGGTCTCTACTACATCGCCTTACTGATGAGTCTAGTAGTGTGGGACCGAAACGAAACGCCACGGCCGACCACTCAGCTTCGAGTCTGACCTCCTTACTGAGTTTCCTCCTATACCGAGTCGATCCCCTGGACCGCTCCTTAATTATGTAGCAATTCGCTATATCATCCCATGTTCTTTCCTTTTCTACTGTCTAACATTTCCTCTTATAGGGGCCCCTATACCTTGCCTACTCTATATATACAACCTTTTTGCTCGAAAAATGCGTATTGATTCCTGATTGGTTACGCAATACGCGTTACGCGGAAAATCTGTGTCATGGGACGGTACCCTCAGGGTGTAGTTCCATGGGATGCCGAACTACGGAACATTTGTGATTGATCATGGCTTTATTCCGCTGATTTCGTTCCGCTAAAATGTGTTTTCCTATATCTCATTTAACGGAATTTGGGAAATGCTCAATTAACTCTACTCAATCGCAAGAGTTTTCCTGTAAATCAATTTCATTAAATCTACCAGAATAGCGTTTATCATTGATTCGCATTGATTGCACATCCGCAAATTCGCTCAATGGGACATAGGAAAATGAATTCCTGCGGATTGGAAATCACACATATTATACATACAGAAACATTGCCCCGACTTCATTTTATGTACTTATTTTAATTTTAATTTTCGCCTTCTTGTATACTTCATATATGACATACATATTCTGACCATATTAACCTTTATATTTATCTGGAGACTTAATTAAATTATTTTCAGAGTTATGTTCAGATTCTCACCCGAGTGCTACCCAGGTATCACTCCATTCTTGTTATTTACCGAATGTGTGCACATGCACACATGCAAGCATCGGCGGAATCCACAAAAGAAATAAATTTGTGCATCAGAAAACGGCGGAAGCCACGACCAATCACGAACGATCCGCAGTTCCGCATATTCGCAGTTCTGCATCTCACGGGAGCGCACCCTCAGGGTGCTATTACATAAAGCGCGGAAACGCGGATGACAAATTAACTAAACTTTACTAAATTTTCACGTTTCCGCGTGTTTTATTCCGCCTGTTTTAATCTCCTAATATTGTATGAAGCACAGTTTCCGCGGAAAAGCGGAACGATATAGTAACAAATACACTTTGTATTTATTATATTTGAAAAAATTGTATTTACTTAATTCATTGTAATATTTATCAATATGGTTATCTTTTCAGCTGATGTATTGAATACAAGCATTTTAATCAATAAATACCGTTAAAAATTAATAATTTCTAATTCCCCATTCCGCTTATTCGCTGAAATTGTATTGCATATAATATTAGAAGAAAATAGGCAGAACAGAACACGCGGAAAGGCGGGAAATTTAGTAAAATTTAGTTAATTTTGTCTTTCGCGTTTCCGCATTTCCGCGCTTCATGTAATAGCATCCTCAGGGTGCCGTCTCATAGAGTGGAAATTGGCAACAAAATGAAACTCATGGAATCAACACAACAAATCACAGGAATTCCGTTTTCTTTCTTCTTACGATTTTCCTAAATCCTCTCATTGAGCGGAATAAGCAGAAGCGGAACACGCAGAATAATATAATATCATATTTTTTAATGTTATTTACAATACTTGTAATAATAAAAATAGTATTTTAATGTAAATATAATAATGTATATAACTGATAAACATTAGAACTTCTTTAACAGTAAAATATTGTTATGTCCAAACTTCGGAAATGGGTTTAAAGAAAAGAGAGAATAAAGAAAAGAAAAGGAAGGATCCGCACAGTGAAGACTGCGAGTCGAACGCACCCTTTTATGCTCGCCTCGGAATGTGAGTCAACGTCCCGTAAAGACGCTATGATACCTATTCCCTATGAACAGTGCGATTGTCGGTCCGAATTTCAAGTCAAGGAATCTAATCTTTAACTGGGGAATGGACCACGTGCGATCTCTAAAGAGGCAAGGATTAACGACTACGAAGTTTTTTGAAAGGAGAGGGAAGGTTTAAATTCAAAGAACGAGAGAGAAATGAAAAATGATCCGGATTCGACTCCCGGCTGAGGCAATATTTACAATTTTTAAGATTTGGGAAATTTTTGGGGGGATTATTTGTTTCAGATTGTGAATGTGAATGTCCGATAATCTTATCGCCACGCAATTATTATTTCTAAAAATTAATTCAATTTAAATGAGTATATATTATATAGTAGTTCAACATCTTAATATTCGGACCGGTAGGCGCTTCGTATTTTAAAGTGCTAATAAAAAAAAATTGAGAAGTAAGATCAAAAGAAACTATCAATCAAGTGTACAATTTTAGAGTTTTAAATTCAAGTCAACTAAATCTCCAAGTCGAAATCCGATGTTTTACTATAATAGGTGTTTTAAGCCTTAAGGTGAAATCACACAGTGCGGAATAAGACTGTGGAATAGAGGATGCGTCTTTGAAACAATCACTCAGCGCTATTCTGAGTGCTGATTGATTGCTTCAATGACGCATTCTGTATTCCGCAGTACTATTCCGGATCGTGTGATTTTAAAGCAGTCCAAAAAATTGTTACGAAATTGCAGATATTTAATTGTAAAATATTATAAATATTACAACACAGTGATAATTGCTTTACAATTTAAAAATTTATATTTTATTTTAATAAGCAAATTATGAACATAAAATTAAGTAGTTCTTAAATTATATTTATGCTGAATACATTTTCGACGCATCATGTGAACATATTATAGCATACTTGGGTAATTGAAAAGGGCGGATTAGCGCTGATTGGTTGTTTCAATGACACATTGTTTATTCCGCAGCCCTTTTCCGCACCATGTGATTTCACCCTAAATGATTGTGGCTACGGTCCACTTGACGCTACAAATATTTCGAAGCATTTTTGGATTGGTCAGTCAGTAAAATTCTTTCTTTCGATTGGTTAATCAAAAGTTTCGAAGCATTTGTAGCGTCAAATGGACCACATCCTATGATTTGTCCATTCCTTATGACTTAAGGCTTAAAAATCTATTGTAGATCCGGGGTAAGACGGGGAGCACAGACCAAAACTATTGTTTGAAGATGAGTGAGCACAGACCAAAACTATTGTTTGGGAATGAGTGAGCAAGAAGGATCTTGAAGCGAACAAAAAAACTGACTGTTACTTGAAAACAAAACAACTTAAGTATTTGTTTTTATTAATATTAACCGTGTTAACAGAGTTTAACTAAAACTATTACAGGTGATGAGACTGAACCACAATTCCGAACTCTCGGCGCGACTGCGAAATCACGGAATGCGCTCACAAATTCTGACGCGGCGGATTTTCTAAAAGACGATTAATTCGGCGGCGAACAACTAAGAGAAACAAAAGGAAAGAGAGTAAAAAAGGCTGCCGAAATCCGCATTTTTATGCAGTCGGCTGAACAATGACAGAACAATGACTATCAGTCTCCAGTTCTCAAAATTATAAAATTTGAGGGGACTTCTTGTCGCAGAACGTGATTCGCGAATCACTGATTTAATTGCGAGAAGTTGAATTGCCACGCGTTGGTGAGACAGCGAACCGTTGATGTGGTGACGCGACGCAGATTGCGTCACAGTTACGAGTACCTCATTCGTATACTTCTGACACACTAGCGCGATGTTCGTCGCACGCGATATCCAATAATAGTTTCTGCACACTGAACATGGAAACGCTTGCTGTACGGCAAATTGTGATGCGATAGCCAATAAGCCTTCAGCTTCTAATGTGTTCATTGGTTACCGCGTCTTATTTTGCTGCGCGGCAAGCGGTTCCACGCCCAATGTGCAGGGACCCATAAGTGCAGCTTTATCAATTGGATATCGTGTGTCGCGCGATTAACATCGCGTTGGTGTGTCGGAGCCATAATGCGCGAGCACCTCGAGAGTCGTTAAATTCGAATGTTTTCGAGTGTATATAACCTGAGTTTTGTTTATAATCATGGTTTATTTTTTCAACGATTAGAAGAGAACATTGCGAAGAGTTTAGATTTCCAGAAAAATCGAAACTCATGTTGTGCACATTATCACATTAATCGCGATGCAGTTTCATGGCGACTTCAAACTATATATACATAACACATAATGTATAAGAAACTAATCAATCCTTTATTTCCTTCTTTTCATGAAATAAAAGACTCTATGTTGATTTTTTATGCTTCATGTTTTATGCGTTATGTAAGAGTCTATACTCCCCATTTAATGGCCGCAGCATAGATTCTTGCATAAGCAAATCAACTAATCAGAATCTTCCCTTTCCTCCTATTTCATAGAAAAAAAGAATTTCAATTGGTTAATTCCCTTATGCCTATGCTGCGGTCATTACTCCACGAAGTACATGACAATTACATTATAGCTGATATTCATAGTCGATTCTTATTTCAAGACCATCTTAAGTAATGTCTTAAGATGCTAATGCGGCTCTCTCATTGGTTTGTGACATCTTAAGACTGAACTTAAGACAGTCTTGAATATAAGAACTGACTATGAATACCGGCCTATATATACGGTACAATATTCTGTATCTGCAAATAAAATATTTTTATTTCCTATTATATATATGCTGTTGCTAATTCTATACATAGTTATCTCGTTTTATTATTTGATAATTTTATTAAACGCTAGTCGTACAAATATAAACATATATGTTTCTGTACATTTCCATTTAGTGCATTTTTCTTATTACATGGATAAGAGTCTTAAGATACTTAAAAGTCAGTTCTATAAAAATTTTAATTCAATCTTTTTCAATTTTAATGAAAAATTTTAATTTCCAATTTGATAATATTACAAGCGCTTTTTTTTTTAATTTTTTTGGTACATAATTAAAATCTAAATTGTTTGAGTCATATCTGTTGCTGATATATTGATACTTCATATCGAGATCCTTCAGAATCGTGTTTAATTGTTCGGAAAATATCATTTATATCATTCGAAAAATATCATTTATATCGTTCGTTGTATTTTCACTTTTAATTTTAAATTTAAAATCTAAATCTCTTGACACAATTGCATGTTTCTGAAGACTTTTTTTCCTTTCCTTATCCGAAGTTACGGACATCACTGATTATCTCATATTCTTTCTTAATTTTGATAGATCGTGAGTCTCTTGAATTATATTTCTTAGAACTCTTTTCCTTTTTTTTTTAAGTGTCATTTAATGAAATTTTCTTTTTTCATAAACTTAGACATTTCAAAAGTTTCATTCAAATTTTGTACGACTTGAGTCTCGTTACATGATGTTTGGCTTTTTGCTCTTTCATTAATAATTCTGTTTATGGATCTTATTTTTCAGTCTTTATTTTAACAATATGAGTCTCTGATTCTGAATTTGACATTATAAGTGGCTTCTTGCTTTTCTTATATTTTATAGATATACTACTTTCTAAATTATTTTAAAAAGTATTGACATTTAATAACAATATGCTTCTTAAGCATATGTTGTTTTTCTTCACATTTAAGATAGGGAATAATATTCCTTGTACTATTAATTATTTCTTCTTCGTTTTCTTTATTAATATAAATTCCGAATCAGATTCTTTAGATTTCTTCACATTTCTTTTCCTTTTTCGTCTTTGTTTCAGTAATATTATCTAATAGAATAGAATTTTTTCTCTTTGCAGCTTTACGTGACTCGGTAAGTTCGTCCAAAATTGTTTCATTATTAAGTAGTGATTTAGATATTTTCTTGTTTTTCTTATGTTTCTTAGAGATATTATCGACTTCCAAATTATTTAAAGAATCATCAGTATTTAATAAAATATATTGCTGTTCCTTTTCAGATTTAATAATTGTAGAAGTATTGCTTCCTATGTTCAACTTTGATTCATTTTTAATTTTACAAACAACTTCTGAATTCTGCTCCTGAAACTTGTGTTCTTTCCTGTGTATTTTCTGTTTTTTCTTCTCTTTCTCAGAAATATCATCATTTCCCAATATTCCATCAATGTCAATCTTCATAGAGTTATTTGTACTTTCAGTTGCACTGTTCACATCAATATTTAATAAAATACATTGTTGTTTCTTTTCAGATTTAATAACTGTAGAAGTATTACTTTCTGCGTTCAACTCTGATTCATTTTCAATTTTACAAACAACTTCTGAATTCTGCTCCTGAAACTTGTGTTCTTTTCGGTGTTTTTTCTGTTTTTTCTTCTGTTTCTCTAAAATACTATCATTTTCCAATATTCCATCAATGTCAATCTTCATAGAGTTATTTGTACTTTTAGTTGCACTGTCCACATCAATATTTAATAAAATACATTCCTGTTTATTTTCAGATCTAATAATTGTAGAAGTATTGCTTTCTATGTTTGACTCTGATTCATTTTCAATTTTACAAACGACTTCTGAATTCTGTTCCTGAAACTTGTGTTTTTTTCGGTGTTTTTTTTGTTTTTTCTTCTCTTTCTCAGAAATATCATCATTTTCCAATATTCTATCAATGTCAGTCTTCGTAGAGTTATTTGTATTTTCAGTTGCACTGTCCACACCAATGTTTAATAAAATACATTCCCGTTTCTTTTCAGATTCAATAATTGTAGAAATATTGCTTTCTATGTTCGACTCTGATTCATTTTCAATTTTACAAACGACTTCTGAATTCTGTTCCTGAAACTTGTGTTTTTTTCGGTGTTTTTTTTGTTTTTTCTTCTTTTTCTCAGAGATACCATCATTTTCCAATATTCCATCAATGTCAATCTTCATAGAGTTATTTGTACTTTCAATTGCACTGTCCATATCGATATTAATTATGTTTTCTGACAATCTACAACCTTGCGAATAATCGGATTTCAAACTGGCGCAGATGAAAGGAGGTTTGCTCTTATGATGTAGTTGAGTGACGCAACATCTTATTTCCTGACCAATCTCCACTGACTCACCTAACCATTGCTTTGTATTATCTGGTTTCGGAATAGATACGGTATATATTTTGTGTACCAGCATTACAATATAGTCCAGGCTCTTCTTAGTCACTATACCTGCAACATAATATTAGTTATCATCTACATATATAGAGGGTATCCTATTTTAAATAATACATTATGATTTTTCGAAAACAATGATAGATACAGAAATCAGTAAGACTGTTTTCTATTTTAAAGTATTGATCTGAATAGTAGAGATTTCAAGATTTAAAAGACTTTTTTAAACATCACTACGATAATTTTTCACTGAGTTATTGCTATTTGAAGATATTAAAAATTTGTGCAAAAATTTAGTGGCCCGTTTTTTTTGCGTGTGAGTGTATGTATATACAGGATGTTTGGAAAATAATGATAAATCTTTTGCATGAAGGCACAATGTACTAAACTGTAAAGAAAAGTCCTCTACCACTTGCAATTTTCGCAATAGTAGACAAGATATTAACTGCTAAAAATTGTCGAAAATTAGTCTTCAATAATGTTTTACTTAATATATTATATTATCAACTTTATAGAAAAACTGCAAAAAACAAAAATTATTTGTTTTCTTCTCATAGAACTCTATAAATTTTTTCAGATTTTATCAACTTTTTAGTACTGCATTTTCTCATTTTTATTAACATGAGAAAATATGATACTAAAAAATTCTGAAAAAATTCTGAAAAAATTCTTAGAATTTTATGAGAAGAAAATTTTTCTTTCAATTTTTTTGTAAAGTTAGTATTTGAATAAAAAATTATGGAAGACCAATTTTTGGCAATTTTTTTAGCAAACAATATCTTATTAACTATTGTAAAAAAATTGCAAAATGATAGAGGACTTTTTTCTCAGTTTAGTCCATTCTGCCCCTATGCAAAAGATTTATCATTATTTTCCAAACATCCTGTATATATACATATATTTCCTTAAAATCCATTTATATTGTTATTAATAAATATTTTATCTTCATACCAAAGAATTATTCAATAATGTTTTACTACTAGTAATTTAAGAAATATATATAAAACTTCTTCAAAATAAAAATCTCATTTGTAATAAATACTATGGAATATCATATAAAACTTATTTGGCACTTAGCCAATAAAAAAAATATGGACATTATGCTAGGATTTCACAAATGGAAGTTAATCCATTAATGGAAGTTAATTTTCTTCAAGAAATCAGTTGATGGAGTATGTAATTAGTGAAAATAATTTACCTTTCAGAAAAAATCCAGTCTTTGGACGGAACAGATAGAAATCTGCTTCAATGTTGACATGAATAAAAGGAGAATCATAAAACAATTCTCCCAGATTGCTAAGCAATTTAGGATTTTTAAAAGCCAGTACAAATCCTTTCAATCTAAAATGTAAAATTACTTTGTTAAATATTAAGAAGATTTCGGCCACCTTAAAACTCAATGCGTTTTCATGTAAAAACAAAGATTTGACAAGACAAAAAATCGTTCTGCTCTGTGAACCGAGATATTAATCGTTAAAGTCGACAACTATTCAAGTTAAGAAATCCGTCACAGCAGTGGTGCAGTGCTTTAAAAACACAAATTCACTGCTTTAAAAATATAAATTCACTGTTTTAAAAACAAATTCATTGCTTTAGCAGAAAATTTGCTTTTAATGCAGAGAATTTGTGTTTTTAAAGCAGTGAACGATTGCTATAACAAATTTCCTAACCTGAATAGCCATTGATTTTAACGATTAACATCTTAGTTCATGGGGCAAAGCGACGCTTTTTTCTTGTCAAATCTTTATTTTTATGCATCAATTGAGTGTATTCTTTAGAAAATTTGAAGTAGCCAGGGATTTCTTAACATTTACCCAAATTATAATAATAAACTAACAATGAGACATTTAAATTTTAGAAATATATTTGGTAATACTCAAGAATTGTGTCCTGCTTACCAATTTTAATGAAATTAGGCTTATTCGATGTTTTTGCATGAAACGAAAGAATCTGACAAAAAAAGCGTCACTCTGCCTTGTGAGCCAAGATATTAAGCGTTAAAGATAATTGAGGTTAGGAAATCTGTCACAGAAACAAAATGGGTCTATAATTATACTGTTCCACATGAATTTTGATTTTCCACGCAAAATGACTCTCACCCCCGACTTTCATCCCCCCTTCATCCCCTGCAAAGAGGCGCACTTCGATAATTATACTGTTGTTGTTGAGGTTAGAAAATCTGTCGTGTAGACAGTAGGGTGTATAGACTAGTACTTGGATGGATATTTTATACATATATACATATAGATAAATGCGTACTCTCTGTCGTAAGTATTCAACAACGATCTTAAAATCTGATTTAGACCTCGCTGAATATTGTTCAAGTGATATGGATGTAATGCAACGTGCTTGATGGTCCTCGCAAAGTGCACGTGAGAATCCTCGTCTTCTAGGAGACCTCTGAGTTCTAGAATGGTCCACGTCACTTCGCGATTCTTTTGATGTTTCATTTTGCTTCGAAAACACAGTTGACGTTATCATTCAATTTTTCAGTTAACCTTTCTCATCTCCGAACTTCGTAAAATACGGCTCATTCAACGTGTTTTTACACGAAATGATAAAAACGATCGAGCTTGAGCTTGCAAGTGCGTGGTCGAGACTAGAAACTAGTTATGCGAGATTCTGATTCGATTATTCGAGAATCGATTCTTTTTCCGCTTTCTGAGCGGAATCCATAGGTTGGCGTCCTATGAGCGGAAATTTACAGAAACAAAACAGAGAGACCAATCACAATCGCAGAAAAAAAAGCAGAGTCCTAAAGTGCATCTAGAAGCATGACCGTTCCCTGAGCGCTCAGTGAGCTCTTACATTTGATTGGCATATTCCATCTAAAAATATAAATCAATACTAAAGCTCAATAAGCGGTCGTGCTTCTGGATGCACCTATTGTATAAGCACAGTATATACAGTAGCGCAACTCTTCTGATTTTATATTGGCCAAAATGGAGTGCGCGTGAAATAAGCAAGTTGCTCCGTCTCATTTCTTCCCCTTTTTATTGTTCTCTCTCTTTCTTTCTCTATTTAAATAAGCATTTCAATGTTTCACTTAAATATTTGTCTTTCAAACATATATGGTTCAGAGTAGAAATTTAGAAGAAAGTATTACGTGTATTGTCCATTTGGTGAAATGTTGTGTGAGAAATCTCGAGAGATTGGTCTAATTTTTGTGAAAAAGTGATAAAGTGAAAAAGTGATTAAAAAGTAACATAGAAAATCGAATAAAAAGGATTTCTTTTTATTTATTGTATTTTAAATTTATTTTTTGAACATATATGTATATAAATTTCTTTTATATCTTTCAGCTTTCTTATAACATTTTTATAGATATATAATTACATAATATTTCTTTATACAAATATACATTTTTCAATTAATTTAATATTTTTCCTAATATTTTTCTCTTTATTTTTCAATATGTTAATTTATTTTTATTAATTTTCATTAAGTTCAGATTATTTCATTGTAATAGTAGGTTTATTCGTTTGTACACGTTGCATGCTCTATAAAATGCTCCTATAACTTTTATTCACTCCAACGCATTTGTTGGAGTGCGGCGCGAGTAAATTTAGTGAGTTTTGACAGAGCGAAAAAGGATGAAAAGAGAAAGAAGTTTAGGTGGTAACCATGGCAACGCTAAGTAACTTGCTTATTTCACGCATGCGCACTCCATTTTGGCTAACACTAACATCAAAGGTGCCGACAGAGAGTTGCGCTACTGTACTGTGGTATAAGTACATACAATATGGACACTGAGCGCACCTTTGATGTAGTGGGTTCCAGGTCACATGACTCCCCGCCATGTTGAAAGTTGGAAAGGCACTTATAAATTTGAGTTTTTATAAAGCTACAGAATGATTTTTCTAAAAAAAAAAGACATAATTCGATCGTGTCATGAAAATTGTTTATAGCGAGTATATTTTTAGATCAGAATTATATAATAATATAATGTTAACAAACTTATTATATAAAAATAATATTTACATTAATAATAATAAGAATATTAAACAGTAATAAGTAAATTAAAAATAATAATTAATTAAATACTACATGAAAATTGTAATTAAATAATTATGTATGAAAAAATAATATATTGCATGAAAATTGTAATTAAATATAAAGTTGTAATTTAATAATATACGTACACACACACACACACACGCGCGCGCGCGCGCGCGCGTACGTAAGCACGCATGCACATGCATACTTTATTATGAGAATACTTTATCATATACAAATATAACAGTCTACACAATATATATCGTCTCCAAAAAAATTTGATTTAATTTTTTAGTAAAATCAAATTTTATTAACTTTTTGCTATACTTTTCTCTAACAAATTAAAAAAAAATTAAGCTTTGTACGAAGGATGTACCACGATTCTCACCCAAACTGATACTCATGTTTAGCCCAATTTCCTTATCACGAGTCTCACACAATATTGTAGGCGAAAGGGTTAATTATATTTTATGGAAAGGAAATCTAGCTAACTTAACTTAACCTGCAATTTCAACTTGCTGAAGGCAGCCACATTCTTGAGTGGAAATCGACGCATGCACAAATTGGAAACCACATAAAAAGTTCAGTGTCGATACTGTATGTACTTATATTATGATTAGGCCACTGACGCACTCTCTATTTCGCAACATCAAATGCGGAATAACGCTGATTGGTTGCTTCAATAATATGCATTCCGTCAGTCCTATTCCGCATCATGTGATTCCATCTTAAACAACAGAAGTATTTTTCTGGTCAACGCGATGCTATAAACGCTTTGAAGCGTTTTTTAATTAGTTTGCAAAATTTTTTCTTCAAATTGGTCCATTGAACGCTTCAAATCATTTGTAGCGAAACTTTGACCACAGTTTCTATCTTGCTCAATGGCAGTAAAGGTGTGATTACGTGAAGCGCGGTACGCGGTACTCGAGAGCTTTCCAAAACACTATAATTAAATTCATTTTCATTAAATACTTTTCGAGTTATAAAGCTTGCAAGTTACAGCACCGCCAACATTAGCGTTACGTTACATTAGCGTCAAGGTGTCTGATGGTTAAAACTTCTTGAATGTTGTTCAGTATCATGACCTGGATAACATTTGTCAAGATCAAAGTCATTGGAGATTGCTCCTTTTATTTCATTTTTGCACTAAAAATTCATATCTACGTAGAAATAAAAACAAGAGATACAATTGACTTTAAAGTATTTAATGAAAAGATATTTTATTATAGAGTTTTAAAAAATTCTCGAGGTAAGCTACAAAAGAATATCTAATGAAAAATGTGGGATCCATTAAAAAAATTCAAAATGACCTTACCCTGACCTTGACAATACCACTCAAAATCAAACCAATAATACCATCTGATGTCCCCCTCGAAGTCACAAAACTTTTGTCTAAAATATTTTTCGATTTAACGCAGTGTTTCTGTGTGTGTGCGTGTGTGCGCGCGCGCGCGCGTGTGTAGATATATAGACACAAATCTTAAATACAAAGCATTTGAATGTAACATACTCGTACTTCTTTGTTTCTGCTTTGTTTTCAATGTACATGGCAATCAAGTTTTCTGAAAATTGATAGTTATTATTTCCTGATTTCATAAATTATTTAATAATAAATAAAAAATGAAATATTGCTTTGCTCATTATGATTTGTTAAAATTGTTATATATATATATATATATAT
>NW_017305255.1:124290-126095 GCF_001594115.1 Trachymyrmex septentrionalis
TATATATATACATAGGTATAAATTATTTTTAAATTAATTTTTAAATCAATTACACATTCCCTTTTATGTGCCTATTATACGGAATATCCGGAAAAGACACGAACAATGCTCAAGGGGAGATTTCTGAGATCATTTTGAAACGAAAATTCTGTTATCAAATTGTTGAAGCTATAACTTTTGAATTATAAGCGTTTAAAATTACAAACAAATCATATTGTCTAATGTTAAATATTGTCTAAAGTTGGCGCGCTCAGGAGCGACACAACACGAAAATTTATCACTTCTTTTGTTAATATTGATTACATATGTGAATAAGATTGTATCTATTATTTCCACAAACGAATTGTACAATAACATTGTACGACAACATTTTTCTTTTTATAATAATATTTTTTACCTTTGTACGATACGCAGAACGCAAGCTGTCAGATAACAGTTCTTTGAGCACTCTGCTATCGATTTTATATTTTAATTAGCAGAAATTAGTAACTTTTTATGTAGAATTATGTAGAATTTCTGCTAATTAAAATATTACTTTGTGTTCACTAAAGAATAAATTAAATTGTAAGTAGAAACTCAGTTCCCACATTCTGATCCAAAAAATATTGTCGGTATAGCATCTGGATGAAGACGAGCTCTTATTTTATTTATTTTGTACTATTTCTTTTCGAAATGGCACAACTAACAATTCTGAATCTTTTTTCTAAGTCCAGCCTTCCGCATGCTCGTATCCATTACAACCATTAGTATAAATTAGATATCTTATAACTAAAAATGTACATAAAATTGAAAATTGATTTATATAAAAAGTAATGAAACAGCATATATTCATGTTCCTTTGGAAATCAGGAAAAATAACTCTCTTCTAAATTAAATTTGTTTGTGCACTGGTACTGCACATCATGTTTTTTTCTTTATTCATTTTATATTATATATTATTCTTTTTTTGACAATTTTTTGGAGTGTATTAACAGCGCCAAAAACAGAGAGTAAGATCAAAGTGCTTTTCCAAGAGAATTGCTAACCTATATAATTATAAGTTAACTATTCTCTGAAAAAGAAATCTTTCTTGCTTGGTTTTTTTTTGTTATTTTTGTTTGCTTTTTCACTTTACCACTTTTTCACAAGAATTATATCAGTATTTCGAGGTTTCTCACATAATACTTCACCAAATGAATGTACGTTATATAGTATTTTCCTCCAAATTTCTACTCTCAGCTCTTTAAATGGAACATTGAAACGGTCATTTAAATAGAGAGAGAGAGAGAGAGAGAGAGAGAGCATTAAAGAAGGAGGAAGTAAAACAGAGCAACTTACTTATTTTATGCATGCGCGCTCCATTTTGGCCAACATAAAATCAGGAGAGTTACGCTACTGTGATACCGTTGTTCGTCCTCGTATCCTTCCATAAATTGTACGAGTTTGTACATGTTCTCACATTTCTCCTTATTTTGCGAAAAATAAATATTATATGTATTATACACATAATAATTGTGTAGCTAAGAAAGTGTGTGCTAATGATAGCATCCTACAAAATTATTATACTTTTATGATTTTAACGTTTTTCTTTAGCCGATTTGTCATTTACAATTGAAATTTTTGCTGGAGAGCACATAACTAAACGTATTAGTATAGACTTATTCGCGTCGCATGCTCCAACATGCTCCAACATGCTACTAATAATCATAAACTATGGTAGAAGCGTATGCTCTTACTCGAATGCGCTCATTAGAGTCAAAGCTATACATATACATATATATATGTGTGTGTGTGCGTGCGTGCGTGCGTGCGTGCGTGCGTGCGTG
>NW_017305255.1:126186-128300 GCF_001594115.1 Trachymyrmex septentrionalis
GTGTGTGTGTGTGTGTATGTGTGTGTTGTGGGAATACGTGCACGAGGGCATGCGCGTGCACATGTAAGCATAAACATACATAATTTATACGCCTTTTTCTATAAAAATTATTTTTATTTCAACGTTACAACGTTTTTACAACATTCCCGAAATATTTCAAAATGTTTCCTACTGGAATCATAGTCTTTAATACGTGTCACAGTAGGGGAAGCCCGGGCAGTGCGGATGAGTTAAGATGAAAATAAAAAAATGACATAATACAAATTGAGATCAAAAATCATTTTTATTTTTATAGATTCATTAAAGTATTTAACATTAAAATAGAAATAAAAAAAATTTTAAATCTTGAACATTAACATGTCGTTTTAGTTAAAACATACAAAAAGAAAAATTATTAGCTGTGCCCGACCCTCCTGAGCAAATCGAATAAATTACTCGAGCAATGCAAATAAAATTAAAAAAAATCAGAATAAATCTTGGCAATCTTCACAAAAGCAGCTATCAAATCCTTTATATATAATACAGCTTTCATAGGTCCATTTAGTGCAATGGCTGCACTAGATCACATATAAATCATTTTACTGCATTGTAGCAATTAATATACAAAAATGAGATGTAAACAAACAAGTGTACACTAAAAAAATCTGTTCCTCCGTATTTCACGTATTTTCTATGTAATCATATACCGACTAAAGAGAATGGATTATCCGCTTTGTCCCTACCTGCTTTGTCCAAAAAATTTGTTTGGCGCGAAATTGGAAAATTAGAGTAAATTGAAGCTCCAAGTGAAAAATTTCAACCTCCACGTTTAAAGACACAGAATTCTTATAAAATATCATTCACACTGATTAAGGAACAATTACAGATACTAATTAAGCTACGTACCTAAAAAAAATTCACAAGAAAACACTCAATTTTTTATATGCGCATTAAACACAAACGCAATTATATTTTGTTTCGTCCTTTCATAGCGTCGCTGATCAGCCATTCCTTCAACTGCTGGAGTCTCATGGCACAATCTCAGATAGATAAGCAAAAATATAAGGAATTCGCTTTACCCTGGGCGTCCATTTTACATGGGCTTTGCTATATAAATTTCTGTTATTTTGAAATCTTATTTCTTTGTTCCCCTTCCTTATTCCAATAACTTTGCATATTCCCTTACAAAAGTAATAAATACATATATGGTCTCATTGAATACAAACTAATAATGATTTTCGTGATTGGTAGAGCTGGTGCGCACTCAGTGCACTTTAAGCTTTGTACACAAATTGACGTAAATATGTATGATAATAAAAATATAGAAAAAAATTAAACCGAAATGTTCGATATATTTTATTGTGTTATTTGATAAAGTATACATTGAGTATTTTATTAATTGAGATATGCCACTTTTACATTCAGATTAAGTTAGCGTACAAGAAAAATTAATAATATTCTTTCCCTTTAATGTGCTTCATGTGCGCACCAGTTATACCAGTAAAGAAAGCTATAAATCACATATTTCGAATTTACTATCAGCATGTTCAGTGTACAAAAATTAGTAATATTCTTTTTTTCTCGAATGTTCTAATTCCCACAATTATAGAAACTAATTATCACGATTATAGAACACATTTTATCTCAACACAAATTCGCACAGAACGCTTCAAATTCTATAGATTGTTTTATCAAGAGTCATTCCGATTCAGGTTTGACAGAATGTGTAAAATATATAATATAATTTGGATGACGAATTTATTCTTCGTTGAAATCTTTGACCTCCTTGAACAAGAATAATTTACTATTATGTATATAATAATTGGCGTTTGTATATAAAACATGTACATTTATTGATTAACTGAATTAACGGTTTCGCAACTAAATCAATCTTACGCAATTTTAAGCTTTTTTTGCTTTTACAAATCTCAAATTTTGTATGACGAGTGTAACATAAAGTATTATTTTGACCGTTTTTCTAACATTGTAACTTCGACAATTTTTTAATTAAAATTTTATTAATGTCAAATTAATCCATCAAATGTAATTTTTTAAATATATTTTGTTTTAGTATAATTTTGTATTTTCGAAATAAATTTAAATATAGATATTTTCTCATATAATATATATATATA
>NW_017305255.1:128400-132443 GCF_001594115.1 Trachymyrmex septentrionalis
TTCCATTTTTATTCTGTATTATAGGGAAGTAAGTTCATTTGTATGTGTATTCACTGATTTATTGTACATATACATTTGTAATCGCATCATAATAAATCAAAATAAAACATGTAAAATACAATATACTTATTTTTAAATTGATCGCATTTCGAAAAAGCAAAATTTTACTGAATAAAAACAAAATACATTTTAAAGCTAAAAATCTTTAAAATAGCCATTTCTTTAACATAAATATAAGTGTACTCGTAAAGTAAAGAAAGATAAAAATTACAAAAAATAAATACGAGTACATTAAAAATAACTACATTTATATTGATTAATATAAAACACTATAATGTGTTACTTCTCAACCTTGATAGAAAGTTCCATATAATTTTACTTTGACTTTAAGCAAGACATAAAATTTTCTGTGTCTTTGTCTGTCTTTTGCTTTAAAGTGAAATCAAAAGAGTTTTACATTGAGTCAACAGTTTTATTACGGAAGTTTGTATAAGGCCCGATTTAATTTTAAGAGAGGCTTAAAGTTCAAATAACGTCGATGCACTAAGGCCTTATACAAACTTCTATGATTAAATTGTTAACTCAGTATAATAAAAAGAAATAAATCTGATTTTAAATTGTCCTCGTTTTAGTTCACATATACGTATGTATGCGTTTTGTTCGTAAATATCCTTTAAATTTATATGTAAAAACAATATGTTTTAAAAAAAATTATCACAAATGCAAAATGTCATTTCAAACTTTTTATTCATCAGCCTTTAAATTTTATTGTATTTTAAAAAATAATATATTATCAGTGTATAATAATATAATAATATAAATAAAAGTAGGTAACTTGTAGTGTAATAAATACCTTTACAAAATAAGATAAAAAAAATTCTCAATCCACAAGAAGAGTGAGATTTGTTTTTTGGAATAAATCTTACTCCAAAAAAATATTACTCCATAAAAGTAAAAATCTGTCACTTTGTGTATAATCAAAAATTAAAAATATTTATTTTTGTTTCAAGATTAATTAAATTTTCACTCCAAGCGATTTAGAGAGTATATTATGCTTTTTCCGCTTCGATAAATAAATAGCTATTCTATATTTTAGACTTTGTTGTGTTTTGTGGATTAATCAGCGTTGTCTAGAATAACGAAATATAAAATTCGATTGAAAGAACGTGTCGGAATGGAAATGCTGTTACTTAATATAATATTACAATGTATTATAATATTAGATGCTAGATACTACTAATATAAAAGCTATATAAATAGATCTGTTAAATCTTTGTCAAATTAAAAAAAACAAACATCAATATTTTTATGTATTTCGCCAAAAAATCATATGTACATACCTCGGTCTTTAAACATCTATAAATAGTTTTCGCGAATGATTCTTTCATCGCTTCTGTACCTTTCGTGATTAGTTACTAATATTCCATACAAAACGTTATAATGGCAGAACAAGCAGCAGAGTATATTTAAATCCCAGTTCGTCATTGGATACGTGATCATTATACGAAATTAACAAATAGTAATGAGGCAAAATGCAACTACTGTAATGCAAAATTTACTCTAAAAAAATATCTTTATCAAATTAACATAAACACTTGGTAGAGACACATTCAGAAAAAGAAGAACAGAAGCAAGAAGATAAATTACATTGGATTTAGGATTATTTTATCGTAGAAAGCGATACAAAGGCAACATGCAAGAAATGTGACTTAAGTTCCATACAATAACTAATTTTAAAAAATATTTAAAACGTAAGTATACACAAGTAAGTATATACAAAGTAAATAAAAAAACTAATTAACATACTAAAGTATAAAAAATTAATAACAGTAGACTGATCAATGTCAACTAAAGAAAATGTAACGCAAACAAATATTCTGAAATAAAACTATACAAATTTAATAAACAAATTTCAAAAATTTATTATACCAAATAAAAAATTTATTAAACAGGTTTCTGCTGCATGTCGTCAAATATGATTTGCACATCTAAGCATTATAAAAGTTCAACGAATAAAGATTAAAATCTACTAATATAACACAAACAAATTATAAATTTGAATGAAATATTTACTATAATATATGTGTATTAATAATGCGTGCAATCAAAAGAATAGACAACAAAGAATAAAAATTTTAATATATCATGCACTGTATGATCCAACAAGACATGAATTCCAAAAAACTAAAGTTTTTATTTTCTGTTTCTCAATCCCTATTTTTTTAAGTGAGTATCTCTTTATAAAACTAATCAGTATTCATTTATGTTAAACTAATTAAATACAAATTAATTTCCATATTTTGAAATTATAATCACTGTATAGTATAAGAAATTAGTAATATTGAAACATTCTAATTTTTACCCGATAATTATAAGATTTACAGAATATATAAATTTGCTCGTTCGCTATATTCTTGATCACTCCTAAATGATCATATAATAGATTCTAAAAAATTATAATTCAACCTGTATAGCGGAAAATGTACATAATTGAAAAAAATGTATCTACTGTTCTTGTTATTGCGTTTTTAATAACTCTTTATGTAAATGTAGGATATTAGATCCAAATTCAGATTGCATAGAAACGAGAGCAATTCAGATAATGATATGACTGCAAATGAGGATACAATTCCAAAGACAGACAATTTCATCTCAGTTTGTAATAAAATATGTAGAAATTACACAAAATTATTAAGTAATAACGAGACAAGATGCATTTATTGTAATACAAAATTCATTATACATAATAAATCCTTAGTTATTTCATATAAACGTTTGATGAAGGCACATCCAAGAATATAAACAAAAAAAGAAAAAAGAGAAGATAAATTCCATTAAACTTGGAATTTTTTTATAGCAGAAAGCGATACAGAGGCAATATGTATACTATGTAATGCAACAATAGTGTCCAAATTTATTAGTCGTTAAGCACTACTTGAAACAATTTTTTAAGTAAATATCAAGTAAATTAAAAACATTAATTAACGTTCTGCAAAAATAATATTTAAATAATCAATGTCAGATAAGAAATATGTTATACTTGGTATTTACTCAACGAACAAATTGTTAAATAAATTTGTGACGCGTGTCAATAAATATGATTTATAAATGCATCTATTTGTATTATTAGGTGTACAACTTTGCTTCCGCCGTTTTTTCCGAAATTCGAGGCTTTATTGTAAAAAACTGGTTATACATTTATGATTCAAAGTATTGTCCATCGCTGGCCACTACTTTCTCCCATCTTTCGGGTAGCGTACGAATCCCGCGTCGAAAAAACTGGTCATCTTTTGAGGCTATCCACGAATTTATCCAATTTTTTACTTCTTCATAAGATCGGAAGTGCTGGTCAGCCAGGCCGTGTGCCATTGATCGAAACAAGTGATAGTCAGAGGAAGCAACATCTGGAGAATACGGCGGGTGGGGTAGGACTTCCCATTTCAACGTTTCCAAGTATGTCTTGACCACTTTCGCAACATGGGGTCGAGCATTGTCATGCTGCAAAATCACTTTATCGTGTCTCTCGTTGTATTGCGGCCGTTTGTCTTTCAATGCTCGGCTCAAACGCATCAATTGCGTTCGATACCGATCGCCTGTGATTGTTTCAGTCGGTTTTAACAATTTATAATACACTACGCCGAGCTGGTCCCACCAAATACAGAGCATGACCTTGGAGCCGTGAATATTCGGTTTGGCGGTCGACGTGGAAGCATGGCCGGGAACTCCCCATGATTTTCTGCGCTTGGGATTATCATAATGAACCCATTTTTCGTCCCCAGTCACAATGCGATGCAGAAATCCCTTCCGTCTTTGCCTTTCAAGCAGCTGTTCACAAGCAAACAAACGCCGTTCAACATCTCTCGGCTTCAATTCGTACGGCACCCAATTTCCTTGCTTCTGAATCATTCCCATGGCTTTGAGGCGTTTTGAAATGGCTTGTTGAGTCACTCCCAATGATCGTGCCAATTCTTCTTGATTTTGACACGAGTCTTGCTCAAGTAATGCCTCCAATTCTGCATCTTCGAAAACCTTCTCTCTTCCAC
>NW_017305255.1:132480-133529 GCF_001594115.1 Trachymyrmex septentrionalis
TTGAAGCGTTGAAACCACTCACGACACGTTCTTTCACTAATAGCGGCCTCACCATAAGTATTTGAGAGCATTCAATGAGCCTCAGCCGCAGATTTCTTCATATTGAAGCAGAAAATTAAAACCTCCCGCAAATGACGAGAATTTGGCTCGTAAACTGACATTTTCAATCGAGAATAACTTTATGATGCAGACACAAATCGACTAATGTTTCTATGTGGTTATGTTGACAGATGCCCAAGTTTATTGTATGACGTCTATGATCTATTCATGTGTTTTCTATTTTATTATTTTTATATATCATTTATTTTTTAAATTTTCAATATTATAAAGTGGCTCAATGTTAAGAAGGTTAAGTAAAAAAGGAGCATACAGCCACACTCGAGATGTCAATAAGTTATTATATATATTAATAATAAACATTTAACAAAGTAGACGTTTCGGTCACCATCTGACCATCTGACCATCTGACCTCAGTACAATAATAAAAACCTAAATTTATTTAAACCTAGTTACATACTTTAAATTAAATCCTAATGTTAGTCAGTAATAATTTCTCGCTTCTTATTGTGCATTATTCGCCTCATTATCCGCATTTTACAATATACAAAATTTTTTCAATGATTTAATAGAATTAACAGTAGACCATCCAGTATTCTTCTTTAATTTGTTGTGTGGAATCATTTTTTTACTCTAAGCAATCTACCCCGACTGTAAACATTTTCACGCTATATCAAGTTCCAACAACGATGAAGACCGCCACAAAGAGACACGCAAGTGCCAAATTCTATTGCGAAAATTATTTTGAAACAATTTAACTTAATTTTCGTATTCATTAATTTTCCGTTATATATTATTTGTCAGACAATCAATAGACTTACGAGCATCCTTCGGCACGAACTCTCTCGCATCACGACACTTGACAATTTTTTTCAGTTGAAATTCGCCACAATCGCAATGCCAAATGCCCAATTGTTAGTCTATTTATAGAGATAACGGAAAGGAGTAGGAGAACAAGGAAAAAGAAGGGGAAATGGCAGAAATTTTTTAAG
>NW_017305255.1:134483-141363 GCF_001594115.1 Trachymyrmex septentrionalis
TGGGCAACCCAAAAATCTGCTCATAGTACTCGTCATTAAATCTAAAAAATGTTGATTTTAAGATGATAGATATGGCTTCTTTTAACTCTTGAAGAGGAATGGACGTGTTTTTTTCAATCCTACTCCATCTACTTAGAACACTGTTTAGCGCCAATTCTATGGGAATGTTGGAGTACATGGATGAGATGTCGAAGGACACAATTTTATAATCTTCAGGCAATGATAGCCCATTAATTTTCTTGACCAACTCATAGCTATTTTTTATGTGTCCAAATTTTTCATTTATATTTAAGCTTTTCTTAATAATATCTTTTAAGAAGATTGCTAATTTATGAAAAGGACTATTAATGCTACTTACTATAATTCTTAGTGGCGTATTCTTATGGATCTTTGGGAGCCCATAGGATCTCGGTAATTCACCGTCCGAAATATATAGTTTTTTATATATTTCTTGATCTATAAAGCCTTTAGACCTCCAACCCATTAAGATAGTTTTTTTTTTTATTCCAATAGTCATTTTGTTAGTCGGGTCTCTGTTAATCACTCTGTAAGTGTCATTATCCGACAGTTTATTTTTTATTTTTTATTTTTTATTTTTTATTTTTTCTTTCGGATGGTGTATTCAATGTAGAATTCTACTTATCTTTACAAATATGCGAGTTAATTTTTAGTGTAATTGCCATCAAACCTGCATTAAATTATGCAATGAGACATATATAAGAATGCACTTTGACGATATCGAATCTTTTTAATATCTAAGGGATCAGCGTCAGTGACAATAAAGTCTGTCTGTTCTCATTCTCTTTTCAAAAATGAGTTTAGGCCGTGTATTCAATGTGGAATTTTACGTATCTTTATAAAAATAGTATTCAGTAATGTTATAAGGAATAATATTGTATGTTTGCATACAGACGTACACTACCTTATCCTAATTACAAAGAATTCGTTCCTCTATTATATACATACCTGTATATATACACAATCTATATACATATATATTATACTTTCTTCTGCAGAGCATCTTCTTGTAATAAATCCCGTCATATACCTCGTATATATTGGGAAGAAGATTTACTCTTACTCCTACAGCTAATAAATACTTGGATGTCGGAATCGTCGTGGGACCTGTGTCTTTTGTGGAAGTTGCAATTGGCGACAACCAAGGTAACAACATAATCTTACCTCGTGAAATGTTTCAGGCAGGCTTTCATCGAAAGCCACGCGGATATTGAGTGGTTCGTGCAATCAATGGCACCTTCATCATTATCTCCAAGATCTAATGATAAAAGTCGTAAAAATACGTGATGTGAATGTGGTCAAATTAATATTGCACGAGACATGCCTGTATATAAAACTGTGCTCCGTCAACTGTGCTCTTTATGTTCAAACTCAAACATTGCGTCCAGAATGTATTCTCTGAGCTGTGCCAGTATACGTATATCGTCAATAAAAAATTTAAATATTTTGTATACTTTTAGGTGAAAATTGTATTATCGATAAATGTAATGCTGCAGACTTTTTGCGCAAAATTTATAATAAAAAAATCAAATACAGAATGTGAATTAATAGTTTGTGCTTTAGATAATATTGTAAACAGTGTGAAAAGTAAATGTACATTTGCAAATCGGAAGCAGGTGCTTAAAGTTCGATTTGAAATTAATTAAATTAAATTAAGATCCTGCATATAAATATTGTAAGGGCTATATAATAAGAACTATATGTTGTAAAATTACGTTATATAAAAGTAAAAATTAGGTTATATAAAAGTAAACACGCATATTTAAACTATATATCTAGGTGTATGACATTATTTATTCCTTTCTTATTATCGCTATAATATTACGCGTGCCGCCAGCATCTTCGCTCTCAACGGTACTGCGATGGACGGTCATAACGTGTTAAGCGTTCTCTCTATTTAAATTATTAAATAAAAAACGTATGATAAAATATTTTTGCGCGCGAGGAGAAAATACAACGGGAGCGACGACACAGCGTGTAAGATGACGAAACATAAAAGGGAGAGAGGTGGTAAGTATATGCTGTAAGTGTATGCGGTGCGGCGGCGGCGAGTGATGAAAAAAATAGGGAATGCATTGTTTATGTAATCAATCGATCGGGGTCCTATTACAGCGATCCCGCCGGGATTTCCCGCGTCTTTCCCCTCTAAGGCGCATTTCTCCGCCCGCACCAAAGAGTATCCCCCCGTGACAACGAGTACCCCTCACGCCTCGCGCAACCCTCTAGACCCAGGAGTTAAAACACTACAACTACTGAGATGAAAAAATAATACAAATTTAAATTGAGATCAGAAATTATTTTTATTTTCATAAATTTCTTAACGGACTTAACTTTGAAATAAAATTGGTTTTTTATTTAAAACTTATAAATAATATTAAAATGTACCATCGTACAATATTATTAAATACTTAATATATAATTATAAATGCCAAATATTTTATCACTTTATGAAATTTTTTTACATTTTGTCTCAACAGATTCGCACACAGCGTTTTAAATTCTAAGCATCATATTATGAAGAGTCTTTCCAATTCAGACTTGACAGATGTGTAAAATTATCTAATTTGGATAACGTTTTATTTCTTCGTTAAAATCTTCGACCTTCTTGAACAAGAATAATTTATTATTATGTATAAAAAGATAATTAGCGATTGCGTATAAAACATGTACATTTATTGACAACTAAAGTGACGGTTGCAAAACTAAATTAACCTTACGCAAATAAAACTTTTTCTACTTCTGCAATTCTCATATTTTGTATGAGGCGTGTAACATAACATAAGGTATTATTTTGAGCGATTCCCTAACATTATAACTTCGGAGCTTTTTTAATCAAAATTTTATAAATGTCACATTATTCCATCAACTGTAACTTTTTTAATTTATTTTGTTTCATTTTAATATAATTTTATATTTCCGAGATATAAACATTTTAAATATAGATTTTTTTCCATGTAACAGAAAAATATATTATTCCATTCACATTCTATATTATAGGCAAGTAAGTTCATTTGTACTTGCATTCATCGATTTATTGTACTGTACATATACATGTACAATCGGATCACAATTAATAAAAAAAAAACATGAAATAGTCGAAATACAATGTAGCTATTTTTAAATTAATCGCATTTCGAAAAAGAAAAATTTCATTAAATAAAAACAAAATGTATTTTAAAACTAAAAACCTTTAAAATAGCTGCTTGATTCTTTAACATAAATATAAAAGTAACATAAAAAAAAAAGAAAATTAAGAGAAATAAATACATTAAAGAACTACGTTTATATTGATTAAACACTATATGAAGTACCCGTTAACTTAATTTTTACAAATAAATGTAATTTAAGTAAATTACAGAAATATAAATAAAATAAAGAAAATTAGTTATAATTTACTAAAAATTAATTCTACCTGTACTTTGTTACAGATAATGAGTTCTCAACCTCAATAATAAGTATAATACCATATAATTTTACTTTGACTTTAAGCAAGACTTCAAACTTTCTGTGCCTCTGTCTCTCTTTTGCTTTAAAATGAAACAGAAATAGTATTACACTAAGTCAACAGTTTAATTAAAAGTTTGTATTAGTACCGTTTTTTTAACTTTAAGTGAGGCTTAAATATAAAATAACGGCGATGCACTCAGGCTTTATACAAACTTCTATAATTAAATTGTTGACTCAGTATAACAGAAAGAAACCAATCTGATAAATCTGATAAAGAGATAATTCTAAATTGTGCTCGTTTTAGTTCACATACCTATACGTATCTATGTGTCTTGCATCTCACTCTAAAAAAAAATTATTACTTCATAAAAGAAAAAATCTGCCACTTTTGTATAATCGAAAATTAAAAATATTCATACTTTCTCAAGATTAATTGAATTTTCACCACAAAAAATTTAGAGATTATGTTATGCCCTTTGCGCTACAAGAAATAAACAGCTATTTTCTACATTCTATTGTGTTTTGTGGATTAATTATTTGCCTAGAAGAACGAAATATTAAAATTTGATTAAAGAGCGTTTCTTAATATAAATATTATTACTTAATATAATATTACAATTTAATATAAGATGCTAGATACTGAAATATAAACGTTATATGAATAGATCTGTTAAATGTTTGTCAAACAAATTCAAAAATACAAACATCAATATTTGTATGTATTCGGTCAAAGAATCATATATACGTATTTTTACCTTCAAACGTCAATAAACTATTTTTGCGAACAATTCTTTACTTTGTTTCAGTACTTTTTGCGATTAGTTACTAATATTCCATCCAAGACGTTATAATGGCAGGATAAGAAGTAGAGAACATTTTAATAGCAGTTGATCGTAGGATACGTGAACATTATACGAAATTAACAAATACTTATCAGGCAAAATGCAACTACTGTAATGCAAAATTCAGTCTACAAAAAAAATATTTATCAAATTTACATAAACACTTGATGGAGAAACATTCAGAAAAATTAAAAGAAGAACAGAAACAAGAAGATAAATTACATTGGATTTGGAATTATTTTATCCCAGAAAGCGATACAGAGGCAATATGCAAAAAGTGTAACTCAACAATTAAGTATCATACAATAAGTAATCTCGAACAACATTTAAAACGTCACAAATAAGTATACACAAAGAAAAGTTAAAAACTAATTAACATACTAAATTATAAAAAATTAAGAGCAGTAGACTGATCAATGTCAACTAAAAAAAATATAACGCAGTCAAATATACTTAAATAAAACTATATATATTTAATGAACAAACAAACAAAATTTATTAAATCAACTACAAAATTTGTTAAACAGGTTTTTGCTGAATGTCGTCAAATATGATTTGCAATTCTAACTATTATAAACGTTCAACGAATAAAGATCGAAATCTATTGATATAACACAAACAAATTATTAATAAAATAAATTTTAATAAAATATTTGACATATGTGTATTAATAATGCGTGCAATCAAAAGAATAGAGAACAAAAAATAAAAATTTCTATCTATCATACCCTGTGTAATCCAACAAGACATAAATTCCATAAAATTAAAATTTTTATTTTTTGTTTCTTAGTCCCTATTTCTTTAAGTGCGCAACACTTTATAAAACTAATCAGTATTCATTGAAATTACACATCCTCATTTAGTGCAAACTGGTTTCAATGTTTCAAATTTATTATAATTGTGTTTACTATAAAAAATTAGTAATGATTCATTTTAATTTTAATCCGATAATTATCACATTTACAAAATATTTAAATTTATTTGGTCGCTACATTCTTGATTATACATAAATGTTCATAAATTGTAAAAAATAATAATTTGATCTGTACAGAAGAAAATGAACATAATTGAAAATAAGATTTTTACTGAAATTTTTATTTCTTTTTAATAACTTCTTATGTAAATGTAGGATATTAGGTACAAATTCAGATCGCGTAGATACAATTCCAAAAACAGACAATATTATCCCAGGTCGTCATTGGATACGTGAACATTACACAAAATTAACAAAAAATAATATCGCAAGATGCACTACTGTAATGAAATATTTACTCTATATAATAGCAATTTAGCAAGTTTACATAAACACTTGGTACAGAAACATTCAGAAAAATTAAAAAAATAACAGAAGAAAGAAGATAAATTCCATTGGGCTTGGGATTATTTTATCCCAGAAAGCGATACAGAGGCAATATGCAAGAAATGTAACTCAAGAATTAAGGCAGTACAAGAGCTAAGAAGACACTTAAAACGTTTTCACAAGTATGTATATTTCAAATAAATTAAAAAATTATTTAACGTACTATAAAATATAAAATTAAAGTAGTAATATGGTCAATGATAACTAAAGAGAACCTAACTAAAGAGAACGTAAAAGAAAAATGTACTTAAATAAAACTAAAAAGATTTATTAAACAAACTAAAAAAATGTATTAAACCAACTAAAACATTTATTAAAAAGGTTTTTGATGCATTATGTCAAAAATGTCACTGTGTTTAGCATAAAAAATTAATTATATTATTACAGTCAGTTTTTATCGAATAATTATTAGATTTTTAAAATATTTTATTTATTTGATCACTACATTCTTGATTATTTATAAATGTTCAAATAATATATTCTAAAAAAATTATAATTCAGTACGTATAGCGGAAAATGTACATAATTAAAAATATTGTATTTACTGTACTTGTTATTGCCTTTTTAATATCTTCTTATGTAAATGTAGGATATTAGGTCCAAATTTAGATCGCGTTGGTAATGAGAGCAATCCAGATAATGATATGACTGCAAATGAGGATACAATTCCAAAGACAGACAATTTTATCCCAGTTGGTAAAAATGTAGACATTACACAAAATTAAGTAATAATGAGACAAGATGCATTTATTGTAATGCAAAATTCACTATACATAATAAATCCTTAGTTATTTCATATAAACGTTTGATGAAGGCACATCCAAGAATATAAACAAAAAAAGAAAAAAGAGAAGATAAATTCCATTAAACTTGGAATTTTTTTATAGCAGAAAGCGATGCAGAGGCAACATATGTACTATGTAATGCAACAATTGCGTCCAAGTTTATAAGTTTATCGTTAAACTACTAACAATTTTGAACAGTTCGAAACAATAAGTATTTAGTAAGTATTTTATTAAATTAAAAACATTAATTAACACACACACGTTCTGCAAAAATAATAGTAGTTAAATAATCAACGTCAGATAGGAAATGTGATACGTAAATCCCCTTAGTATTTACTAAACAAACAATTTGTTAAATAAATTTGTGATGCGTGTCGATAAATATGATATATAAATGCTATCTATTTGTATTATATATATATATATAT
>NW_017305255.1:141633-143678 GCF_001594115.1 Trachymyrmex septentrionalis
TATTACAAAAATTGCCAAATGATAAAAAATTTTTTTATTCAGTTTTTATTAGAAATAACACTTTATGATTAATGGAAGTTTTTCAAATATACTCTGTATGTTTATTTTTATCAAAATTTTAATTTTATTATATTATACATATGTGTGAGTATGTGCGTGGATGCGAGCGTACGCGTGTATATAAGCCTAAACAGACATAATTTATTCAACTTTTTCTATATAAATCATTCTGATTTCTATGTTACAACGTTATTACAACACTTTCTAAACATTTCAAAATGTTTCCTGCTAAGGTCATAGTCTTTAATAGTCTTAAAACGTTCCACAATATTAAAAGGAAGGACAACGCGGACGTGTTAAGATCGAGATGAAAAAATGTCACAATTAAAATTGAGATCAGAAATCACTTTTATTCTCTATGAGGACTTAACTTTGAAATAAAATTTGTTTCTTAATTAAAAGTTGTGAATAATACTATCATGTACCATTGTGTAATATTGTCAAATACTTAATATATAATTATAAATGTCAAATATTTTATCACTTATCTAATTTTGGCACATTTTATCTGAACACAGATTCGCACCGAGCGCTTCAAATTCTGAGGATTGTATTATGAAGAATCTTTCCAATTCTTCCAAAAGACTTGACAGGATGTGTAAAATTATCTAATTTGGATGACGATATATTCTTTGTTGAAATCTTCGACCTCCCTTAACAAGAATGATTGATTATTATGTGTAAAAATATAATTAGCGATAATGTATAAAAAAATGTACAATTATTGATAACTAAATTGACGGTTTCAAAACAAAATTAACCTTACGCAAATTTAAACTTTTCCTGCTTCTGCATATTTTGTATGACGCGTGTAACAAAACACAAGGTATTATTTTGAGCGTTTTCCTAACATTGTCACTTCGTCGATTTTTTAATCAAAGTTTTATTTAAGCCACACTATTCCATCAACTGTAATTTTTTAAATTTATTTTGTTTTGTTTTAATATGATTTTGTATTTTCGAAGTATAACACTTTAAATATAGATTTTCCCATATAAATATTACATAAAGAAGATATTTGATTCCAATTTTATTCTGTATTATAGGCAAGTAAGTTTATTTGTACTTTTATTCACTGATTTATTGTACACATATATACTCTTATATTATTATTATTATTAGGCGTTAGGAACTCGAAAGCTCATTGCCGCAAATACCAAATCCCGCCACTGTTCCCGTCCCTGAGCCAGATCCCTCCATTTGTGACCCTCGTACCCCATTTCGTTAAGGTCCATTCTAATATTTTCTTCCCATCTACGTCTTGGTCTACCCAATGGTCTCTTCCCATTCGGTTTACCAATTAGCACTTTATATGCAATTCGATTCTCATCCATACGCGCCGCGTGACCTGCCCATCTTAATCGACGCGATTTTATGACATTAATAATATCCGGACTATTATATAATTGATGTAATTCTGCGTTGTGTAATTTTCTCCATTCGCCCGTTTCCTCATCGCGTTTTGCCCCGATGATTTTTCGTTAATATTGAATATTGATCCAAATTTAGATCGTGTATAATAACGAGAGCAGTTCAGATAATGAATTATCTGCAATATAACTCCAAAGACAGACAATTTTATACCAGGTTGTCTTTGAATGCGTACACGTTACACAAAATTTACCAGTTGAAATGAGGAAGATATCATTATTGCAATGCGAAATTCAATATACATCTTTAGATTTCACATAAGCACTTGGTGAAGGCACATCCTGACGTATTAACAAAAGGAAAGAAGAAAGGAGATAAATTCCATTGGACTTAAGATTATTTAATTGCAGCAAACGATACAGAGGCAACATGTATACTATGTAATGCAATAAACAAATCCAAATTTATAAGTAATTTATCACTACACTTGAAACAATTTCCTATGTAAGTATCCAAGTAAATTAAAAACATTAATTAACGTTCTGCAAAAATGATAGTAGTTAAATAATCGATGTCAGATAAGAAATGGATTACGCAAATTTCCTTGGTATTTA
>NW_017305255.1:143778-147275 GCF_001594115.1 Trachymyrmex septentrionalis
ATTGCTAAATGATCGGATAAAATCAATGAATAAGACAGTTTTAAGATATCTTTAATATTCTTCGTGAAATGTTTTGAAAATGTTTCTTAAAGAACTCTTTAAAAATGTTTTAATGTTATTTGGTATGAATAAGTACAAAAAATCGAAATAAATCTTTTTTACTACACTTGTATGAATGGTATGTTTATGACTTTAGTTTTGCGCTCATTCTCGGAGAGAATTACGCAGAGTGAACTATGTGGACATATTGGGCGTTTCATTCCTTTGAAATGCGTGATTTACTTATATGAGCTCTTTTGCTTCTTAGAGAATAGAATGCTAAATTTTTATAAGTCTTGTCTCTTTGGAAATCCTAACACGCTTTTTGGAATTAAAAAATAAAATAAAACTATTTTCAAGATGATACTGTAACATTATTTTATAAAATATTACAAAATATGATATTTTTCCATGATATTATGTCCAACAGATTTTTTTATATATGAATACAGTATATATCTAGGATGTATTACACAGTATTCATAACTAATGTTAATAAAAGACTTATTTTGATTATCTTTTCGTATAAAATGTGATGATCTTCCGAAGTTCTTGGTGGAAAATCTGAGGCATTTAAAAATTTGTGCCTATGAGGACTTTTAATCCTGGCTTGACATGAGCCAAAAGAATTTAAAATTTGAAGCAATTTGACCGAAATTTTTCTTATATGGTATATGGTCCTATAAAATATAATAATTATTTATTTATTAAGAATCATTAATTAAAATTTGATTTAAGTTGATTTTCCTTCTATCTTGTAACTTATTGTTAAAATTTAGCTTTCAATTTATTGAATAAAAAACAAATATGGCGAAGGTACTGACTTATATACACTTGAATTATGGAAAAGAAGTGTATGTATAATAATATTACTGTTATTATAGGAGACTGGTTGTCATTTGAAATTGATTGCCAAAAATCTAATAATTCAATTACCATATGACAGAGCATTTTGTTCTTTTGACTCTAGATTACTGATATAATATTAAATTAATAACACACAATAATAAAATTGTTGTGTAATATTTGCAACAAAAGCGTAACGTCGCGGATATCACTTAGTGCTATTTCATCAGATATTTATTATAAAGTAATATTGGGTTGAGTAAAAAGTCATTGCGTTTTTTTTAGCTTAAAGTAATATATACAATATCTTCGTCAATAATTAATGAAATTCAAATTTAAAAAGGGGTTTTAAAACTTGAAATCTCTACTTTTAAAAGCTTATCACATATTTTAAGTTTTATATGAGTTTGGTAATTTTTACATACCAAAAACTACGAGCTGAAAAAGACGAAAAATTTTCTTCTCACTTTGTGTATTTGTAACGTGTCCAAAATGAATTTGAAAAAAATTTTCGATTACCTATCGTGAAAGCTTGATATTTTCCCTACAAAATCGTTTTTTTTAAATATTCCTACGATTTTTGGTTACTGAATTATCGCGGATTAAATACAAAAATTATTTTGACTTTAATTGCTCATAACTCCATTAAAAATTGTCTTATCGTAATTTAAATAAGAGATTTTTAAAGCTGAAACTTTACTCTATCAAGATATATTTATATTGATTGGTAAGAAAGTAATTGCGGTTTTGATAGATGTCTTTTAAAAAAACGCAATGACTTTTTACTCAATCCAATATAAAATATTCAGATAAAAAATATTCAAATTAATAATTACAATAACTTTCTTATACTACACAAAACTTGACAGAACAAACATTGACAGACATGAGAAGACGTTTTTTTGTCAGCCAAAGCGCACATCGTTCCACTTTACTACAGGATACAATACGCACGACATAAAAAAATATAGCATATTCGTTCGACGTATGTTGACTAGCACAATTATTAAACTGCTAGAGTACGCGAGGTTAATCAAAATTCTAGTAATGTTGTATCTGTCTAAACGATCTAATAAATTCATTTGAAAAATATTAAATAAATTTTTATAATACTATACACAATATAACCCCTTCTAATATAATATATACCAAATATTCTAATTGTAAAATCGTGAATTTGTCATAACAATAGAAATTATACTTTGTTTAATCAAAATGCATTTAACTAATATAGAGGATGCATGAAACCATAATCAAATCATTTTTTTCATGTATTAGAGAGAATAGAAGATTTATTATGGACTATATACCTGTATTAAAATCACCATAAAAGTCAAAATGGTGTTATTCAATCGATAAAGGTATAATGCTTTCATTAGTGAAATTAGTTGTGTTAAATTGGAAACAATTATTGTAAAAAAAAAGATCTTAAACATATAAAATAATAAAAAATACATAATGTACTATAAAATGTAAATTATTGATGCAAATTTTAAGAGAGAAATATGGGAAAAGAAGCAAATATATAGAAAAAAAGAAAGTAATATTATGGCACTCTATTTATATTTTACACAATAACTTATCAAGTGATTTTAAGAAAGTCATCAAGACGGCGAAAAGCAAGTTAAATATAAACTTATTAGGTTATTAAATTTTTAACAATCACTTTTATTAAACATTAATATTAAGTATAATCGAACCTGTCATTCAACATTTTAAACGTTGCACATTTCTTTTGAAATTTTCTTAAAAAACTAACAGTTAAAAAAGTTTTTTAATTTTACATGCAGAGTGACATTCTATTTTTGAACTAATCACAGAAGGTTCGTCCGCGTCACATGTTCCAAGCTTCAACATGATTCTATCATAATTCTTATTCATTCCAACGAACGTTTGTTGGAGTGAGTTAAACCAGAAACCAAAGAGTAGACATTTCAGCCTTTTTCGTGTATCAAATGTCATAGCTTAATGTCCACGGTTTTGTGATTCTTTTCCGTACTATTACATGGATTAGACAAAGACAAATGATCAGCTTTGATTGTATAAATAAAAAAATACGGTGATTTTATGATTGATATTACAATTAGTCAAATAATAAAAGTTAAGAATGTAAAATTAAAAAATACAGAATATACAAAAATTAAACACACGTGATGTGAACTATAGATTTTCAGTACTTGCAATAAAGAGAGAAACCTGCAGTAATAAAACTTTCAAAATCATCGTTTTTAGCCTCTTTGACGCTATTCTTTTCAAAAGAAATTCTTTGTTCACGATAAGTTAAATTTGGTCAATAAATTCGTGCTCAGTACACAAAAATATATATTTATATCTTTAACAATTAATGTACAAATTATAATGTACATGAAATGATTTTTGATGATTTATTTGGTGTACATACACATTTTATGAACAATGAAAGTTATATAAATATTAAAACCGATTTTAAAAAACGAATTTAATCATAAAAATACTTAATATTTAATATAATCATAAATATATCAATAATTTTTATAAGCATTTTTATATGTATTTAATAAATAATGTAACTAATAAGAAATTATTTAATATATCTATTTATTGGATACTTATTATTATTATTATTATTATTA
>NW_017305255.1:148427-149799 GCF_001594115.1 Trachymyrmex septentrionalis
TGTAAAGTTGATGTACCGATTGGTCGAATTCCCATTTTTTCTCCAAGATTTGCCGAATAGTAAAGATTTGGTCCGCAGTCGATCTATTTCTCCTAAAGCCGCATTGATGATCTCCAATTATCTCATCTGCATATGGTACAAGCCTCATTAATAAAATATTCGACAGAATTTTATAGCATGTAGGTAAAAGTGAGATACCCCGGTAATTATTACAACTCATTTTTGTAATTATTACAACTCATGTCGAATCTGAAAACGACCGGGAAATAGAGAATTTTGAGTATCACACGGCTGAACCTAGGAACAATGGAAACATACTTATATTACAACAAATAGTAATTTATTTGAACTTAGTATAATTATTTGGTAATCAATTTATATGTAGTTGTACTTATTTAATATATTGTTTCTACTTATTTTTTACATGACCTTATTTATAAATTTTAATTGATTTTGAAGAGAACACAAAATATACTTGATGCATTCCGTTTTATAATTTTAATTTTCTTAAATTATAGTATTATTTACTTGTATATATCGACTTTCAAATAAATGACAAAGTATTATCTAACTTAATGAATCAGTCTTTATACTTTTATTAAAGTATCTTTATTAAAGTATTTCTGAAAATACGAGAGAAACCGTAATAATATCATATATAATATTACATTGTTAAATAAGATTTATAAAACTAACAAAAAGTTTGAACATCGCGTACGTCCAGCTAATTTAGAAATTACCAATGTGATAAGTAATATACAAAATACAATAATAATTGTATATAACACAATTATTTTTGACTATGGACATCAGGGTTTATTCTGCAAGATTCAAAGAAATCATAAACTTTAGATTTCTGCCACATCCGTATGAGAGTATTAGAACCATTAGATAGAGCAGTCCATTTTGTCCATTTGTTCCGATGATCTTGAAATGCTTGGCGGGGATATATTCATATAAAATGTGACTTTAAAAAATAGAAAAAGTGATAGAGTTATTAATATTTAATGTTACAATTATATTACCAGATTAATAAACAAAATATGTTATTTTTTAATGAATTTGAATGATTAGTAAAAGTTTTATCAATTAATTAAATTTAATTAATTTAAATTTAATATTAAAATTTTATATTTGTTTATTAATGTATTGCATACGTAAAATTATAATTATAGTTGTTAATTGTATTTATAGTCATTCTATTTATAGCTGAGAAATAAACTATTATATTATGCTATATCAGATAAATCGAATAACGTTTAACTCTAATTCAAGCGTAAATGTATAAATGTAAAAAAAACTTGTAAAATGTTAAAAGTGTAAAGAAGTAAAAAAGAAGCGTATAAAATATTCAATTTAATGCGCTTTTGTA
>NW_017305255.1:150044-150999 GCF_001594115.1 Trachymyrmex septentrionalis
GTAAAGAAAATACATTGCTATTTAAATAAAATATGTAAATTGCATAATTTATTTTCTAAATTATCTATATATATTTTTTTTACATTAGTTGATAGCTAATGTTCATGCTAACACTTATGAAGAACGAGTCTCAAATACTCGACCTTAATCAGAAAAATGATTGTCAAAGCGTAAGGAAAAATGTAACAATTTAATTTTTCAACCCTAATGATTATTCTGTAGATTACTTTCTAAATTCTTTGGAGCAAAATCTCACTCTAAAGCATGAAAAATGAACTAGTTCTTCAAAAAATGAGCTTAATTTTCAATCCTTAAATAGTGAGATTTTATTCTTCAGAATAATATTCATTCTAAAAATTTTAAAGAATATATTTGAAAAAGCAATGTTTAATTCATAATATTTATTTTCAATTATTGTATGATAAATGTAAAGCGAATTATTACTCTTTAAAAACTCTTGTTCCTTCTGTGTTTTTAGATGAAGCTGTAGTCTTCTTCAGATTTCACTCTAATTATAATTATGTTCTTGTCCGTATTATCCGTATCGCTCATATCCATTTGCTTTGCAATGATTTTCCTATATTTGTATGTGAAAAGATATGAAAATCATCTCCATTATTTTAAATAGAATAGACTTACATAAATTTTTCATAATATGATTCCTCTAATTATGCTATACAAAAATATTTAAAATATTAAAAAATCAATAGTTTACGAGATATTTTATATCTTACTTTGATAAATTTACATAAAATATAAAACATCTAGAAGAAATTATTCACTTTTTTATAAACTTAATATTTTTACCCACAAGATAATAAAATGAATCAAATAAATAAAGAAAACACATGGTTGCTTCTCAAAACAAAATGTGTAATTGCATAACTTTTTGAAAATCAATTGTGTGTTTTCTTTGTATCGATTGATGATCGATACAAAAATAATGCTTACAATT
>NW_017305255.1:151099-151708 GCF_001594115.1 Trachymyrmex septentrionalis
TGTGTATTTTCTTTGTATCGATTGATGATCGATACAAAAATAATGCTTACAATTCATGTTAACAAGTCTTAAATACCCGACTCTAATCGGAAAAATGATCATCAAAATGGAGCAGAAAAAGTATAACGATTTATTTTCAATACAGTCCTAACGATTACCCTGCAGATTATATATACAAGGGCTATCCAGAAAGTAAGTTCCGTTTTTAAATTTTGCCGCCGCAGCGGTACGATGGTGCTTATGGATGGTGAATTTGTTGATTCATTGGTAAAGGGTTGATTTTATATGTATTGATAAATGCAAAACAAATAATTACGTGCTAAGAGAACATTCTGTTTCTTCTGTGTTTTCGTTCAAATTATTAGATAAAGCTGCTAAGTTTTTTTAGATTCTACTTTTTTTGTAGTCGTATCCTTGTTTATATCGTTGCTCATATCATCCGCAAACTTTGCAGCGATTTCTCTACATTTATGGAATGATTAAAGAAATGCGTAAATTTTAATCATACAACTACTCTGTTATAAGGTAAAAACTATTGTTTTTGAACGAAAAACTATTTATTTAAAGTTTAAACGGCTAGATTTTTAAAGCCACTTTAAAAAATTTCTT
>NW_017305256.1:0-409 GCF_001594115.1 Trachymyrmex septentrionalis
CCAACGTACATTGGGGACGGCGCACGTATTCCTCTATTATTCTCATCATACTGCAAAAGGGACAAAATAACGTGTTTTTGTTCGAGAAGCTTTCTCCAGATGTCCGGTGAAAACGGGATCTCTTTATCGTGACAACCTCTCAAAATGATGGTTGCGTCAAAAGGGAGTTTGACATTGATACCAATGTTCAAGTATTTGTAGCCAGTTACAGTTAACGGATATCTTCTCTCGAGAATGCGTACGATAGGGCGATATGCGATTTCATGTCTGTAATTAAAGAAAAAAATTAGTAGATGGAAAAAATAGACGCAAAGAAAAAAATACCTACTTATTTGATTTGTTTTCTTTATTTGGATTTTCACCAGTTAAATCGTCGTATGTTTTCTTCTTCCTCTTCGCGCTTCGTTCA
>NW_017305256.1:509-1037 GCF_001594115.1 Trachymyrmex septentrionalis
GAGATAATTTTCGATATCCGCGTTGTTGAGCATTTTTGTGTATTTTTTTTGGCAGTATCATCCTCATGATCGAAAAACTTGGAAAGTACAACGATTGTCGGAATGATTGTTCCTTTCATACTGATTGTTTAAAACTACTGTAGTATTTATATATGTCCTTCCATCCTTTCCTCCTCCTCCTTCTTCGTCTTATTTCTCGTTGTGTTTTGTCAATATGTATTACTCGATCGAATTAGTCTACCTAAGATATCCTGCATTTGTTGCAATAATCCGTCCCTCGAACATTCAACGTTGAGTACGTTTATATTAAATTTACCAGCCTCTGTTACGGTTCTCGTGAACTCGTTAAATTTGTAAAATTGTTGTTTTTTGGCAAGGTACAGATTACCATCCATATATCTGAAGGCCAAAGTCAGAGCTGACGGTATTTCTGGGAAGTATGTATCGCTTGTAACAATTGATACGAGCGAACACTCCTTTCTCTATCTGCGCCACATCGTTATTATTGAAGATTGTATAGGTTTGTCC
>NW_017305257.1:0-316 GCF_001594115.1 Trachymyrmex septentrionalis
CTTTTTATACATATATATAGATTCAAATATAATCCACAATGATTAGTACCGTAATAAAGATTTTTAATTGTTTTCTAAAAATATTAATTTAAGATGAATTTATATGTATGTATATATACTTTTTTAAATTTTAAATGACTTTATACATACCAGTTTCCGAACATTATGCGAATGCTATATTATAGTACGTTTACTATTTCTAAAATAATAGGGAACGTCCATAAAAAAATCAGATTTAATTTAATGCGCGTTATTTCTTACGTTATAAACAGTCATAAGTGAACTCAGCTAAAGGCATTCATTTCTGCTATATGTA
>NW_017305257.1:416-644 GCF_001594115.1 Trachymyrmex septentrionalis
TGCTATATGTAATGCCTGTGTACATCTGCATCATGAAAGCAATTCTTTTCATTAATTTAAAAAAAAAACGCAATTTCGTCGTATTTTTGTTTTAATTTACGTATTGCAATTTGTAAACAAATAATAATTTAAATATTTTCTATACTTAAACATTGAAGTGTACTGCAATGATAATTTTATAACAATAGGTAGGTTCAAAAAGTTATAATTAGCGTTAGTAATATCATT
>NW_017305258.1:0-488 GCF_001594115.1 Trachymyrmex septentrionalis
TGGACAATTAAAACAATTTTTATTTTTTTGAACAAACATGTAAAATTAATAATAAAATTGATTAGTTAATATCAAAAGATTTAAGATTAAAGAAGTATAAAAAAAGAACCGATTTTTTATGTTTGTTTCGACTATCAATGATTGTCACAATAATGTGCTTAGCATATCTAATATTAATTCTGACAATGGGGAGTTAAGTTACAACACAAAAATAATACATATTTCTCCTGAAAATTTCGGAGAGGCTGCTTCTCTTGATACTTTAAATGAAAGGTGGTTCGTTAATCTGAGCGACGTTGACATTCCTATCTAGGTACAATATGTACTGCAATTAGATGAGAGATTTGAACTCTCTGTCAGTAAAAATAACATTGATAGAACAGTAGTTGAATCCATAGAATAACATATTGAAAATAATATACATATATGGTCGTCCTGATTACCAATTTTGTTAGAAATAATTCAATTACTATTCTTGAACAATTTTA
>NW_017305259.1:0-385 GCF_001594115.1 Trachymyrmex septentrionalis
CCTAAGGAGGAACCTATTACTTCGGACAATCCACCGTCACCTACATGACCATCCCCAAGGAAGAAAAGTCTTTATCTGCATTTAATAATTATTGTAGAATTATTATGTGAATAGGAATTTGATTGTTACGGCCATATGAGCTGTTACACGACAAACCAAATGGTTACTTTTCACAAATGGTGGAGAAGACGGGCAATCAGATGACGCAAAAACGTCTTTTAGAACAGGCGAAGAAGATTTGCGAGAAGAATAACGATCATTGTGAATTGAATTTGCCGCCACAAAATACTGAGTGTGAGAGCGTCATCACGCTTACAGAACAGACTACTTTATAGATTTTCTAAAAATTTTATACTAAAAATATATATACTATATATTGTATACA
>NW_017305260.1:0-654 GCF_001594115.1 Trachymyrmex septentrionalis
ACATAATATATTCGACGGCGTTTATCACATAATAAAAAAAAAAATTTCATGTCCCTTGCCCCGCGACGATTCCACAGAATCCGAAACATGATAAAAACAATGCAGCGCCGATAAGAAATATTCAAAGTATAATCAATATTTATATTCCGTCAAATAATGATACCTCTGTTTTTGACCTTCTGTAAGCAGTTTCTGCTTCTTGTTCTCACATCGTTTCTATATCTTCAGTGATTAAGTCCGATTAAACGCTTTAATTCTGTAATACGAAACGTGCGATTATAATGGCGGACCAGCAATTAGAAGACAACAAGCTTCCAGTTCGTGAATGGCTGCGTAAACATTACATACAAGCAAAAATAAAATCTAAGGCAATTTGTAGACATTGTTCGAAGAAGATATTTTATAAACGCTATAACTATTTTTATTTACTCCATCATTTGACGAACATACATTCGGAAGTATTAACCGAAGAACAGAAGAGAGGTGAGAACGTTGATTGGGTATGGGATTATTTTATTCCAAAAGAAAATAAAAAAGCACGGTGCAATTTATGTAATAGATTTGTAGATTTTAAACTACTCTATAACTTAGACCTACACCTACATATACACAGGCTCACGTAAGTTTACAATAAATATATTTTCAACAATTATA
>NW_017305261.1:0-451 GCF_001594115.1 Trachymyrmex septentrionalis
CAGATAATAAAAAGGCTCTGTCGACTAATGAAAAGATGGCCTTTTTTTTGCGTCAATGGATGGTTCGAGTGAAAGTTTAAAAATCTACCTGAAAACGTTAGCTTACGGTACCAATCGAAATTAAAGCGATTATTGACAGACACAGTGACGTCCAAGAAATTGATCGTTTTTCCGCCTCTCTCTACGGTAAACTGTAGGCGCGGATGGAATGCATTAAATCTCTCTAATAACACGTCGATCTGAGAGAGGGGCAACGCAGTGCATATGTCGTTAACGTATCTATAATAGAATAGAATGTCCAAATTCACAGACATCAATGACACCGTCTCCAATCTCCTCAACATCAAGTCCGCAATCACCGATGATATTGGAGAGCCCATGGGGGTGCCAAAGCCCCAAAGCTTTGCCTGTAAAAAACATTGTCAAAGACAAAAAACGAAGAGTCCAGGAC
>NW_017305262.1:0-538 GCF_001594115.1 Trachymyrmex septentrionalis
ATATAACCAGTAATAAAAAAATTTATTTTTCTTTAATTCACGTATGACATTATCAATTAATGATTGTTTAAGTTTGAATATTTTGATTTGAAAAGTTTCTGATACGTTTCACGATGGAGAGTTATATTAATAAAAATTTGGCATATATGTTGCTTATATAGAAGGCCATAAAAATGAAAGCAAGACGCAGTCTCCTATGCGGAATGTTTCCTAAATCAGCGACACCTTCGGTACAGAGTTTATTTATCAAACTTTGTCAACATGGAATGTTACACGCTTCAACACATTCATGGTACACACAAATAAAGAAGCAACTATTGTAGTAAGAAAAGCTATTATTGCTAATCCATATAAAAGTAAATATTCTCTACAAGTGAATCATACAAAAGTTCAGAATTATTAAGAAAAATGTTGGATGGCATTCATTTGAAAAACATATAACAAAGATTATCAAGATTCATAATACCTCAAGATTTGCCTAAAGATTTGCTTCAAGATTTGCCTCATCGAGAAGCGTTTTATGATTGGCTTTCAGAAT
>NW_017305263.1:0-468 GCF_001594115.1 Trachymyrmex septentrionalis
CTTCCGCCACTCGTGCTCCTCCCGCGCCAACGAGTTCCCCCCGCGCCGCGCGCTCCCCTCAGAGGACCAGTGTTAGAACCGGCCTAGTATACCTACTAATATACGTGTCAACAAATATTTTTTGTAATGTTAAGTTTTTACAGAATACTAATAAGATGGCGCTGAAATTAGGCCTGTACCGCTAACACGATCAAACGATGATCAAGGAATCGTATCATTGGTCAAAAAATCAACTTTTTCTTAATGAGTGGACTTGTTATTCTCGTTCGGACGAAGATAATTAATGTTATATGCATATTTTTCAAATGGCAACAGTTTGAAAAAAGAATTTAAATTTTTCTAATTTTTTATCTTTTATTTGACCTTCAAAATAATAGAAAAAATTAATGTAGACTATTAATTCTAGTTTCGGAGATAATGACATGTTCTCTGAATATAATCGTAAAAGTAGAAGTCAGTCGGACTAAT
>NW_017305264.1:0-393 GCF_001594115.1 Trachymyrmex septentrionalis
TATATTGCAAATAAAACTCAGGGAGGTAAAATTTGGCATGGGATATTACTGCTACGGATATAATTTAATTGGCCAGGTATGTTCTATATTGAATAAAATTGTAATCATGTACATAAACGTATACATGTAATAGAACAAATCATACTTCTACATTCAATCCTGCAAATTATAGAAATACCATATCTAAATGGCAACATTCCATTGAAATTACTTCTTAATTAACAGCATTTGTTTATCTTTCATCGTATAAGAATCTCTCTTCTTTTATTGTACTATTATAAATAATTTAACACAAATAATTTTCAATAAATATAATAAAAGCATAACTTTTTTTTCAGATGTACAGTGCTGTTTTGGCTTTCTTCATAATTTTAATGCAGGTACATAATCTAT
>NW_017305265.1:0-227 GCF_001594115.1 Trachymyrmex septentrionalis
TTGTCTTCGCAGTGACATTCATGTCAAATGGCCTATTCGTTCGATCAATCTTTTTCTTATATACTTGGCGTCGCGCCGCTATCGCGTCATTGATCATACTCTTAATTGGAAATACTAATATATTCCAATTAACTATAATATAAATAGGATTGGCGTATATAATCTTAAATCATTAGTACATGGAAATCCATATATAAGTTAAAATATAGAATAGATAGACGTATAAA
>NW_017305265.1:327-622 GCF_001594115.1 Trachymyrmex septentrionalis
AGAATAGATAGACGTATAAAATTTGATTGTTACTATTGTGATGGATTTTCAAATTAAATCATTAATGTGAATTGGGTGTGATATATATGGAATTAAATGTTTAATCTTAAATAGTTAATACATGAAAGTCCATATATAAGTAAAAATATAGAATAAGTGAATAGACATAGAAAGTCCGATTGCTATGAGTTGTGAATTTCTTAATATATTGCTCTTGTACTCTATACGTTATCTGGATTTCTGAATTTTTTTCTATTTATTAGTAATAGGAATTTATTAGTAATAGATTTTCAAA
>NW_017305266.1:0-6184 GCF_001594115.1 Trachymyrmex septentrionalis
TGATATCAACTAGTGCTGTTAATATGTTGATTTGTCTATACAAAATCGATTCATTCTAATTAATATTTTATTATGTAATGTATTACTATTAAATATATTATATACATTTATTTAAAAAATGTACTTACTCAGGTTTTAAAGTCTTCAAATCTGTAAGTATCTTCTCGAGTATGTTATAATTGTTAGAATGTTTCATAACAATTGAATGAAAAATGTCTATATATGACCGAATAACCGTAATATTTTGTATTGTATTATGTGGAAATAATTTCAAAAATGATGACGCAGCAATAAAAGAACTATCACCAGAACAAGTTAAATATAGTAGCACTGTATGATTACGTGTTTTCAACCATATATCCTTTACGTATGACAACGTGGACGAATTAGCTATTGCTAAACCGTTGCAATATGTCCAGTGCTTCCATTCTGGTAAAAGACTACAGTTTCAAACAAAAAATAAATAAATAAATAAAACACATATGCGAAAACGTCATTTATTATATGTCTGAACTGAAAGTTTGTCATAATTCGAAATAAAAAAAAACGAAATTATGAAGCTATGCAGTGTAGAAGAATATTACGGGTTTATTTCAGGATTCCGAAGATGTTGTTGTAATTTGTGAAAAGCTGTCTGTTTGCACTTATCGTATGCAAGAATGCATGCACACTTTACAATTTCTTGTCTTAAACATTTAGTAAGGTCATTTTCCATGAAATGTTCATCATATCCTAGTGTCTTGAGTGGATTTTTCAACAAATATTTTAATTTCTCCTGAATGACATAAATTTTATATTTATTTATAATATAATAAAACATATTATTTTATGTAGTACAAATGATTGTTACGAATATAAAAAGGGATTTATCTTTCTACATTCTTTCTATAATAATCTTTTTGAAATGAATTTGAATATTAGAAGGTGGACTTGATGGACGAATCGCACAAAATTTTCTGCTTAAATTTGTTAAAAATCTTAATTGAGATAACTGATTGATATAATTATTATAATTTATATTATATTTTAGTAAAAATAAAAATTCTAGTAGATTTTCCATAAATGCATCAATCAGAATTCCGGTTATTTCAACTAGAATTCTAATAAAAACTAAAAATTTCTGTTGCGCCCGATTTCAACCAGAAATTATTTTCAGTATATCTAATAATCTTCGTTAAATATAACATCCATTAATAATTACCATAATATCGTTATTTTTTGTAAAAAGTGGAAATGTAATCGACATATATTCAAACACTTTAAGCAATGGATACCACACTATAAAATTTGTTTCTTGCGAATAAAAATATTGTGTTAGATTCCAAAATACAGATACGTCCAGTTGACGTTCCATCATCAAATGAAACGCATCGTCAATGATTTTAGCACGATTGATGACACTTATACTCTCATAATCTCCGGCTGTATCGTTTGAATATTTTGCAATGACGTTCCAAGTTAATGAATCATATTTGACGCGGTAGTATCCTATTCAGTTAAAAAATAATATTTAATTGAACGACATTATAAGTTTTACGAGACTGACTACAAAAAATTTCTTTTTCATTGTATCTTCTTTCTAATATTAAAGAAAATACATACATAAAGAGATACATGAGAAATTTCTGTATTTACACATATATGCGTGTTTGAATAAATTGGTATGTATTCGTTTTATACGTTTAAAATATTCATCATGCATATTTTCATTATTATAGTGGAACATCAAATATCCGACTTGATGTACAAATATTTGCAAAAGTATATCTTACTATTTTCATAATTACATAAAGCGTAGAACTTTTCATATATATTTATATTTACCGGCTTGCTGAATGTCCACCATCCTATAATCACTTTCAGAAAAAGTTATAGAATTAATATGTGATGATAAACATCTTTTAAAATTACTTTTTAAAAACATTTCCTTTATATTTATGGGTATTAGCCACCTGTAACTCGTTGTATTGTAATTTTGTGACAATATATTTATAACTTTGGAACTAATAGTGTTTCGTTTCCAGCTTTCCCTTATAACAGGATAATGCTTGCGTTGTATCCAAGTTAAGAACTCATTCGATGATGCATTACAATAATATTCTCCATTTAATTTTTTTTTCATAAACCAGAAATCATAAGACATTATTGAACTGAACGTCCTAAATTTAAAATATTATTGTTAGTGATCAGCATAATGGGTTCAATATAAAAATAAAAATAAATTATATAACTAAATTTATACATATATAAAAAAAACTCTATAACATAATTTTTGCGGTAGGTAGTGTAAAAATCTAAAACCTAGCGTATGTGGACGACAGTGCTATTGGCGAAATATATGGTTGCGCTGTTAGGTATGATGAACACACTTAGGAAATTTTTTAGAAAGTAGAAAATTAGAATTGTGCGCCGAAAAAAAGAAGATAGTAATATTTAAGCACGGAAAGGAAAAGAAGGAATTATGGAAATGGAGAAACAAAAAAATTGGAGAGGTATACAATCTTTCAAATACTCAGATTTTACACTTAATAGGAAAGATAATTAAGATGATTATATAATAGAATTAAGCAAGAAAGAAAGTATGATAGCCAAAAAGATACAGGTATTAGGGGAAAAACTATAGAAATATGATTTTATAAGAAGATGGGTACTATTTAAATATTTAGTTCAACGTGTTACGAGATATGGAGTAGATATTTGGGGTGAGAAGAAAGAGGAAGTCTTGAGAAAATTATGATGGATTATGTGAGATGGATATTCATAGTTGAGTTTGACATCTCAAAATGTATGATAATGTGAAAAAACTAGCTATGAATAAATTAAGAATTAGGCTGGGAAAAAGAGCTACGAGATACGAGAAAATAGTAAAGACAACAAGGGAAGGTAGTTTATTAGAATGCTGGTGGAGGAATAAGAAAAAAGACAACTAGAAGAATTTGTATGGTAAAAAAAAACAAACGAGAATGGATTAAAATAAATAAAAATTTCTTTTCTATACAAATGCGTATTTTAAATAGCGAATTTTTTTTGGATTTAATTGGATTCAAATAGATGCAAATAAATTGAAAAACTGCATTTCCTATTCAAAATTTTGAATTTTAGAGTATTCACAATGCACAGAAAAAGCTAATATTATTTTCAGATTGAAAGACAGAGATATGCTCCATGCAATTTCTATAAATGAATAAAAATGCATTCAGCATTGAAAAGCATTCATTTTAACATTTGTACATCAATATTTCTAAAAATCTGACTTTATTTTAATTCATTTCAATTTATTTTCGTTTGCTGATAAAATTCTATGATAAAATGGGGAATCGATGCTAAAAGATTAGAAGACAACGATAACGAATGGGAATTAAAGGTAGAAATAATTAGAAGGAAAAAAGATGCAAAGATAGTGAAAAGTCAGTAAGCTGAGGATAAGATACAATGGAAGATACAAGGAGTTTGATGAGGAGAATAGATGTCCCAATTAATATATTAAATATATTATATATTATATTATTATATTAAATTATTATATTGAAAAAGGAAATCCTATATATATGTTGCGAATAGGCAAAAATGTGCCCTGATAAAAATAAAAATCGAAGCGTAATGCGTCGGATGTAATGGAAGAGTAATAGAAGGGTGAACGAAACTTCTAGAAGATGAAAATTAGAACAATGAAATGTATAAGAAGCATTTACGATTCTTTTACATTTCGATATTTCAATTTTCGCCTTCTAGAAATTTCGTTTCTGTTATTCTTCCATTACATTCGACTTATTTTTATTTTTATCAAAGTTAAAGGGTTAGCAACACTTATGTCTGTATTCATAGTCAGACCTTATACTTAAGGCTTCTTTAAATTTGTTTTTAAATGCTCAGCATATAAAATAATTCGTAAAGTATCTAAATATAATAAATTTAAGGAAGCCTTAAATATTGTATAAGGCCTGATTATGAATACGAGTATTAAATGCGGAATTATGGAGAAAAAACTAAATACTGATTAGATAGGGAATACAGGAGCTGCGTATTAGGAATGGATTGTATGGAACATTATATGGAAAAATGTTAAAAAGTGTGTAGTTGGTTCAGGGACTTAAGAGAAGATAGGAAGGAAATATGTAGCAGAAGAAAAAAGGAGTAGAGAAAGGGAAAAAAAGAAAATTGATGAAGAGAGAATTATTAAGATAACTAACATAAAGTAATAGGTATTGTAGGTAGTGGAACAAAATTGCGTTGGCTATGTAAAGTGTAGTGTAGGAAATGCTAGGAGATATTTTTATATGTTCATATTGTGTTACATTTTGCGATATTTATATATTTCTATAATATATTATGTATTTTAGTGGAGCTGTTATTCATGGACATTTATAGATTATGAGATAAAAGAATCTATACTGTGGTAGTCGGAACTGTGATAGGATAGATTAAAGCTCAGCTACTAAGATACTTAGGAATGAACAGAAAATTAGAAACAAGATATTTGCGGCGCAGTGCATAAGTAATAAAGATAGAGTCAAATAGTTTAGGTTTCTTTTTTATCTGCGGTGTGGATAGATGAGTGTGTTTAAAAGATTTATTGTAAATCAAGTCCCTTCTTGACAATTGTAAACTGAAGTAGTAAAGTTCTATTCTATTTTATAACACAATTTTATGTTATCACATATTATATATAAAAGTAGCCTGGACAAACTTATTAAGGACTTAAAATGCATAAAAAGATAGCCGTTTATTTTTCGAAGATGAAATTAAAAATATATAACGGGTAAATAATGAAAGACATGAACAAATTGAATTGAAAAGAAATACGTGTAAAGGTAAGAAACGGAAGTATTCTAAAATATTACAAATATTATGAAAATTTTTTAAAAAAACTTTAAGTGTGTCTATGATAATTATCTGTAATAGTTATTTTATATATATATACCTATGTCTCTCTCTTTCACACGCACGCACGCATGCACGCACGCACTAACGCACGCACATACATACATACTGAGTATTCAAAAAGAAAGGGATCTCCAAAAGTATGCACTTTAGTTGTACCAAAAATTCACTTTTACATAGAAATAAAAACAAAAGGGATAATCTCCGATGATCTCAACAAATGTTATTCAGAACATGATTCTAAACAACATTCAAGAAGTTTAGCCGTCAATCAGACACCGTATAATGCTAATAGCAGCGGCACTGTACCTTTTAAGTCTTCTAATTCGAAATGTACTTCATGAAAAAATATTTTATTACAGTGTTTTAAAAAGTTCTCGCGCATACCAACAAAAATTTAGTGCAAAATAGGGGTTCCATTTAAGAAATTAAAAGTGACCCTTATGTGACCTTCAAACAATTATTCCATGTCAAGTTTAAGTCACCAAAAAGTAGTTTTTTATGACCCCTACAACATTTATTCGGATCATTTTCCCTGAATGTGCGTACTTTTAAAGATTAGAAGAGTCCCATTTTTTAATTGTTATATTATCTTTACTCACTGTCTGCTTACATATGTATGAATATTACTTCGAAACACTTTATCGGTAAGAACATTTTGGTACATCCGTAGAAGAATTATTGCTACAATAAGAGACATATTAATATATTGTAATTGAATTCTTCCTAACTAAACATTTTTTTTTATTTGTTTCATAATATCTATATGTATAAATTGTACGAATTATAAAATCCTATACTAAAGTTAGATAGGTTGAAGCTATATTTTTAATACTTAAATAATTTATTGTGAATTTTATGTACATATACTGTACATGTACATGTATATATCGTATTTGTAGTATTCGAACTGCGCGCCGAATTGGTTTTCGGATTCTTTTTTACAAACGTAATCAAATCATTGTAATAATATCACGAATTAATTTAAATTAACAAACAATTTTTAATAATTTAATGCTTAATCAGATATCATATTAGAAAGATGTTAAGGTGCTGAAAAACTGTAAATAAATTTAAACCAATTCAGAAAAATAATTCGGTGCACTGTTCAAATGATTGCAAATATCCCAGCAAACATAAAGTTACATGTAACGTATCTGTTAGTTGTAATTTCCCACTCAACAATATAACTGTAAAATAACACACATGTTATAACACCCGCATAACTTTGTGTTTGCTGGGACGCTACATGTGTGAGCATGTGCGTGGTCGTGTGCGTGGTCGTGTGCGTGGTCGTGGTCAT
>NW_017305266.1:6224-42054 GCF_001594115.1 Trachymyrmex septentrionalis
GTGTGTGTATATATATATAATTCACATTGACTTATCCAAGCGTTAAAGATCTAGCTTCGACCAGTATAGGCATTTCTAGTTCATATTGATTGCATTCTCACATGTGTGATCTAAGATATGATTCTTATTGTAAATTAAATATAAATTTGTACGTAACGATTATATAATTTATTTTTACCTTTCATGTAGCGAGGAAAATCGAAAATTGAATTAATGTTCGATAGGTTAGTGATTTCCACAGGATTCATATTAAAATGTGAATCCAGATGAAGAGATTCATATTGATTCCGAACTATGAAGAGGTCCAAAATTTCAGAATTATTGAAACTCTAAAAACAAAATTTATTTTATAATTATGCATAAACTTTAAGGCAAAAGACATGTCCGCATTGTGATATATCGTGTGCTACTGCATACTATATGTATACATATGTATGTTTGCGTATTTTTATTAAAATTATTTTACAATTTTCATAATTCAGTGTAGAAACAACTAATAAATCCAATTATTAAAATAAATTTTCACATAATATGTGATTTAAATTGTGAAATTTTTTTAACATTAATTGAAAAGATTTTATCGAGTTTTTTCTACGAAAATCTTTACATCTTATTATTATTCCTACCTATGTATATATTGTCGAAAATTTCAGATAATATATTTACTTGATTTTGAAAGATACGATCTCATAGTCATCAGATATAAGTTTCAAATATAAAAATGACATACATTACAAAAATATATTTTTTAAATTGAGATTAATAAATATAAAAACCTTAGCAACAGCTTCTTCTCCAAACATAATAGCAAAACCGTCGTGTAACCAAAAATAAGACCACCAAGTTATGTTAAGTATGTTACCAAACCATTGATATGCTATTTTAGGTGCTATTAAACGTGCAACTTCCACTTTGCGCATGACAGAATCCAATGTTTTATCATAAATAAGATTGGCTTCCCTAAGAATTATTATAATTAGTCTAACATGCAATAAATTTTTGGTTTTTTGTTTTAAATAAACCGTATTATATATAATACTTGTTTTACACTTTCCGATTTAATTTGTTATTAATAAAGTATATAAAGTATTTGATATTTTAAATCATATTTAATATTGCATATGGTAAATTACAATCGGACCAAATTATATGTATTTTATTAATCAGTGTTTGCCATTAAATGTGAAACATCTTGTTAAATATCTAGCTTTCTTATTGAATTTGTTAAAAAATTATATTCCGGTTTTCGTGTGTCTTGATAACGTACAACAGATATCCAATATTTGATATACAACATAATTCGTATAATGTAACAGATGCTATTGTGAATATAATTTATAAAAGCATATGAAAAAGTGTTTATATGTAGATGTTCAATGTAGAAGAAGATATTATGCAGTAACGGTTACTGATGAAAGCGTAAAAGATATTTTTTAATTATTTCTATTTTTTAAGTAACCTATATATATTTTTTAATTATATGGTTTTTATAGTTATTTATAAATAAATTGTTTTTTTATGTATGAAGATGTTAAGAAAAATTATTAAAATATCAATAAAAGCATATAATATTATATAAATATTATATAATATTTTATATATTATTTTAGCATATTTGTCACGGAATGATGTCAATAATCACGCAAATGTTAATTTCCTTATAATCATATTTTGATATTTGCACAGCTAAAGAACAGAATTTAATTTATTTTAATAAAGAAATACAATTATAATTATTCCATATTTATTTTAAAACATAAATATGTATATGAATCACATTAAATGTGATAGAGATAATTCATAATTATTTAATTTTATGTTAATTTGTACAATTTGTACAAATAATTTTTTATTATTAACCGTAAAATAGTTATGAAAATGCATACGTGTATTTTTAAAGTTTCTAATGTTTTATTTAAAATAATCTATTATTTGGTTTAACAAATTTTATATTTAAATGTATGCATTACGTATGAAATATGATGCCCCATTTCGATATCCCGTCTTGTAGAAAATTTGGAATTGCAATGTGATCCATTTTTGGAATATTTATCTCACTGAATTCAGATTTCAAATGCATTGTAATATTCTTTATGATTCTTTGTGCAAATTGAAATTTTAAAGACCGTTCTTCTGAATAACGTTCGCACCACAAAGTAATGTTTTCACTAATTCTAATAGATTGATATTTAGTGATAACTATCGCAATTTGGAAAGTGGACATTGGAGGAGTAGTATAGAAATGTGTCCACACTTTATCTCTCAAAGTCACTGAACGATTGCTAGAATGATATTTTATCGGCATATTAGATAAAGTTGTAAGATTGCGATGATGTCTTATAGAAATTGTAAATGTGGCCTTTAAGTGCGGTATATCCCAACAAGGAAATAACTGTCTCATTCCAAATACTTGGATGTATGGAGCTATCAAAAATCTGTTACAATTTAATAATTATTATGTTTACTTTAAATATAATTGTACAATAATGAATGTTTGCATTTAATTGGATTTAAATAATGTCATTACAAATTCGTATAAGAAATATATTTTGAAAATAAAAAAGATTAATTATATTATAGATCACATAATGTGTACATATTTTTTGAACTATTTAACATTTACTTACGTTACAGTATTTCTTTTGGAAACGTTTCTCAAAACATTTTTATCATATTTTTCTGTTAGATGACCAAAAAATTTTATTTTGAATGTGTAGAGTCCAGGAAGCAACTTATAGAGTAAAGGAAATTCTAAAGTGTTCGTAGAATAGGTGTATGTATATTTATTCAGTACGTAAATTATACCGTTTTTTGTACTTAAAGTTACATTCGCCCGATTTATAATTGTCGGATGTAATTGATGCAAACTTATACGTTCCGTCGATCGAAGAATATTAATAGTTGTACTGGATTCGCCATAAAAGTAAAAGAAGTCATCAAGTTTTAATTCTGAATTAAGTGTCAGCTTCAAAATGAAACTTCTGAGTTCACTGATAGATGGATAATTTGGGTTTATGTGGCTGAGCTGTATAGAGTAGTGCATCGGTATTACGTGAATAGGAAAATGTATGTAGTTTGAAGTAGTGAATTTGTATTCTTCACTATTAAAAACAGCTACAACAGTTAGAATAAGTATTACGTTGGTTATCTGTGCTAGATTCATGTTGCATCAATTGTCGTTTTAAATATATATATCTGTCTGAAAGTTTAAGGAAATAATATAATACATATAATTATAATGCGCTTAGCTATTTGTTGTTTTAGAGAGATAGAGAGATAGAGAGATAGATAGATAGAGAGAGAGATAGATAAAGAGAGAGAGAGAGAGAGAGAGAGAGAGAGAGAGAGAGAGAGAGAGAGAGAGAGCATGAGAGTGGTGTTGGGTGGGACGAAGGGAAGGTGGGTTAATTAAAGTCATTATTTAATCATAAACATACCTGTTACCAGTAAGTAATACTAAACATTTTTTATTTTAATAAAATTTCTAGCACCGTTATGCTTACGTTAAAGATATTGTTACAGCGACGTTAGTCTTAAAAAAATTTATATTATTATTTAATAAACATTTTTTCATTAAATACGTTTTTTTTCTGTTTATTGATACTTTGAACAGAAGTCTTATACGTATCATATGAATGTCTACAAATAATTACATTTTATAATACATTATTAAGGTACATATATATTCTTAAACTAAATTAGTAACGTTTAGTCAAAAGTTAAATAGTATTGTTACAATATCATGTTGGTGAAAATTTTTCTCATAATTTTTAATATAATTTTTCAGAATTTTTATATAATTATATAACTTTCTTACACTTCTTACAAATTTGAACATTTCTCAAAAAATCTATATCTTTTCTCAGAATTTTAATATATGTTAATTATGAAATATTGTAAGACTTCTAAAATTTTTGGTAAGTATAATTTCTGATAAAATGTTATAAAATCTAAAAAATTTAAAAATATTTTTTAAAAATTATGGGATGAAAAATTTGAGAATATTTCTGAATTCACTTATATGAAAAATTGTAAGAAAATATGTAATTGTAAGAGAATATGTAAATATTTCTGAGTATTTTTGAAAAATGTTTCAATTCGTATAAAAATTATAGGAAAAATTTTCACCAGAGCAGTATTTAAAGTAATGGAATGTAAACTCCGTAAATAAATTAAGTATCATATTTTTAGAAAACTTACCCTATGTAATAAAACTGTGCTGTTAGAGTATAATTGAAACTCTTTAAATAAATGTAACTAAAATATAGGTCATAATAGAATATTTTCATTTGCCGAGATATATTATTCTTCCGAGATGTCACAACAGACTATAGTATCATCGATAATGGAATACATAATAAATACAAAACCGTTTTGTATTTATTTTAATGTAAACATGCTGTATTAGGAGGCGATTAATATTAATCGATTTTTTTTCGAGAGAATCGATAATTTACTCTATGGCTAGATACGTTCGATCAATTTATCTATATTTATTCTGTTATCGAACTGTTGACGCACTTCTAACCCTGCAAATACAATAGAGTAATAAGCTTTAATATAAGCCTTATAAGAAAGACCAATCATAGTCGACTAATCTTCTCACATTCGAGTGTGATCGATCAATTTCTTAAAATTTAAGGCTTAATACTTTATTGTGTTTGCGGGGTATTGCGTACAGTGACATTTTAAGAAAGTTTTACGCATTTTTAACTTTTTGCGAGACATTTAAAAAGTATACTTCCATTTAGATTTAAATTGTTTTACACACACACACATATATATATATATATATATACATATTTATTTATATATGTTTATAATACGTATGTATCCTTCGTATGTAAATAAATTTACATCCTATGTTAAGTATTTACTCGAGGATTTTCGATAATTTCTTATATTTTTTGCATAAGTATAAATGATGATTATTATGAGATGGTACCGAAAGAGAGAGAGAGAGAGAGAGAGAGAGAGAGAGAGAGAGAGAGAGAGAGAGAGAGAGAGAATAAGATATAGCCGTATATTAGTAGTTTATTATACATTGAGACATTTTAATTTAGAAAATTATAAATTTATTAATATAATTGATATGATATACTAAGTGAATGTTATTATATGTTACATATCAAAATATATTATGCGCGCAACTTAATTCTCGACTTTTTTTATTGAAGTTTGATACTAATTTATAAAAAGTCGAATAGTTATATAATCTTCAAAATAATTGTTCTCATTTTCTATACATTTGCGCTCTCTTTCGGGAAGCTACCGAATTTATCTTCGAAAAAAGAGGGTTGTTTTGAAATTATAAATTCAATATTTGAAATATACTTTTCTCAACATTTTGGACATGAGTGAAATGAGTATTAGTCAGATGAGGTTGCAAGGATCTAAAAAGATGATAATCTGAAGGGGCGAAGTCTGAAGAATACACCAGATGCGATAAAATTTCTCAGTCTAAGTCGGTTATCGTTTTCAAGGTCGTTTGCCTCAAATGCTGCTTTTTGCAATATGCAATTCCATAATTAGATGAAAGCGTTATAAGTGTTCTCTATTTTATGTAAGCAAGTAATTTTTAGTTATGATATTCATAAGAATAATAGATAATATAAGAGGATAAACGTATATAAATAATTTGTCATAATTAATTTAATCTATATTTATTTTATAATATTATATACCGATAATAATATTATTAATATGAAATATTAAAAATAATACAAGAACAAGAGAGATAGCTTCATAATAATAACAAAAATAATTAATAATAAACAAATAAAGCAAGATTAAATATATAGAAAATAACTGAAATAAGCAAAAGTGTAGTACAAAATAATATTACAAAATCTGTGTAAAAATTAACACCAAATAAAATTAATATAATGGATTATTTAAAATTAACAATAATATATTTAATAATAAGAATATATCATTAGCTTATGTCGATTTCCACTGATTGGAGCTGCTACAAAGAAACTTACATGTATGTATGTAGTTATTTATTAAATTATAGATTAAAGAATATTCATAAATCCAAAATATTCTTTATGAGCGTTAATTTCTGACAATCGTATTAATGTCTTATCCACAATTTTTGGTAATTGTGATTTATTTATGTAGTTAACTTTGTTTATATGATTACGAATCTAAAACGAAAAACGTTTCAATATTTAATATTTACATTATATCGTTTTATACAAATAAGAATTTGCATGCAAGACAGCACAGATTATGATAAATTTTTATTATTATTTTCTTTTCAAATGTTATATAAATATTTTAAACATATCTTATATAAAATATTCTCTATAAACTCTATTTGAAATATTATTAAAAGATAGACCAAATATTTAACATAATATTTATGATAAATATAAATAAATATTTCTCTTAAGTATTTTTTATTTGAATTATAATGTTTTATGTATTTCTATAGCATTTACTAAAAGATTTACAATAAATATTTAATAATACCAAATATTTATGATCGATGCAATCTAAGATCAGAAAAATATTTACAAATATTTAAAATAAGCTTTATAAATATTTTTAAATATTTTGTAGATATTTTATAAATTAAAAATTAATATAAAAAAACCGAAATTGAAATTAATCTTATACTGATGTAACTTGGCCTAAAAAACATCTTGTACATATAGATTATTATCTTATACATATAGGTATTGAATTTACGTATTGAATTTATTTACCTTTCTCAGATTTTCGGGAGAATAAACATGGTTAATGATATCAACTAGTGCTGTTAATATGTTGATTTGTCTATACAAAATCAATTTGTACAAATTTATATTTTATTATGTAATGTAACTTAAATATAGTGTACATTTATAAAACAATGTACTTACCTAGGTTTTAAAATCTCCAAAATTGTAAGTATCTCCTCGAGTATGTTATAATTGTCAGAATGTTTCATAACAATTGAATGAAAAATGTCTATGTATGACCGAATAACCGTAATATTTTGTGTTGTATTATGTGGAAATAATTTCAAAAATGATGACGCAGCAATCAAAGAACTATTACCAGAACAAGTTAAATATAGTAGCATCGTATAATTACGTGTTTTGAACCATATATCCTTTACGTATGACAACGTGGACGAATTAGCTATTGCTAAACCGTTGCAATATGTCCAGTGCTTCCATTCTGGTAAAAGACTACAGTTTCAAACAAAAAATAAATAAATAAAAAAAACACATATGCGAAAACGTCATTTATTATATGTCTGAACTGAAAGTTTGTCATAATTCGAAATAAAAAAAAACGAAATTATGAAGCTATGCAGTGTAGAAGAATATTACGGGTTTATTTCAGGATTCCGAAGATGTTGTTGTAATTTGTGAAAAGCTGTCTGTTTGCACTTATCGTATGCAAGAATGCATGCACACTTTACAATTTCTTGTCTTAAACATTTAGTAAGGTCATTTTCCATGAAATGTTCATCATATCCTAGTGTCTTGAGTGGATTTTTCAACAAATATTTTAATTTCTCCTGAATGACGTAAATTTTATATTTATTTATAATATAATAAAACATATTATTTTATGTAGTACAAATGATTGTTACGAATATAAAAAGGGATTTATCTTTCTACATTCTTTCTATAATAATCTTTTTGAAATGAATTTGAATATTAGAAGGTGGACTTGATGGACGAATCGCACAAAATTTTCTGCTTAAATTTGTTAAAAATCTTAATTGAGATAACTGATTGATATAATTATTATAATTTATATTATATTTTAGTAAAAATAAGAATTCTAGTAGATTTTCCATAAATGCATTAATCAGAATTCCGGTTATTTCAACTAGAATTCTAATAAAAACTAAAAATTTCTGTTGCGCCCGATTTCAACCAGAAATTATTTTCAGTATATCTAATAATCTTCGTTAAATATAACATCCATTAATAATTACCATAATATCGTTATTTTTTGTAAAAAGTGGAAATGTAATCGACATATATTCAAACACTTTAAGCAATGGATACCACACTATAAAATTTGTTTCTTGCGAATAAAAATATTGTGTTAGATTCCAAAATACAGATACGTCCAGTTGACGTTCCATCATCAAATGAAACGCATCGTCAATGATTTTAGCACGATTGATGACACTTATACTCTCATAATCTCCGGCTGTATCGTTTGAATATTTTGCAATGACGTCCCAAGTTAATGAATCATATTTGACGCGGTAGTATCCTATTCAGTTAAAAAATAATATTTAATTGAACGACATTATAAGTTTTACGAGACTGACTACAAAAAATTTCTTTTTCATTGTATCTTCTTTCTAATATTAAAGAAAATACATACATAAAGAGATACATGAGAAATTTCTGTATTTACACATATATGCGTGTTTGAGTAAATTGGTATGTATTCGTTTTATACGTTTAAAATATTCATCATGCATATTTTCATTATTATAGTGGAACATCAAATATCCGATGTACAAACATTTGCGGAAATATCTCTTACTATTTTTATACTGACATAAAGCGAGTAGAATTTTTTATATATACTTACCGGCTTGCTGAATGTCTACCATCACATAATCACTTGTAGAAGAAACGAATCTTGCAGAATTAACATATGATGATAAACATGTTTTATAATTTTTTTTTAAAGATATTTTCTTTAAATTTAACGGTATTAGCCATCTGTAACTCGTATTGTAATTTTGCGACAATGTATTTAAAATTCTGGAACCCATAATGTTTTGTTTCCAGCTTATAACAGGATAACGTTTGTATTGTATCCAAGTTAAGAACTCATTCGATGATGTATTACAATAATATCCTTCATCTAATTTTTTTTTCATGAACCAGAAATCATAAGACATTACTGAAGTGAACGTTCTAAATTTAAAATATTATTGTTAGTGTTCAGCATAATGGATTCAATATAAAAATAAAAAATGTGAATTATATAACTAAACTTATACACATATAAAAAAATCTATAATACAATTTTTGCGGTATATAATATAAGAATCTGGAACCTAGCGTATGTGAACGACATAGTGTTATTGGCGAAAAATATGGTTAAGCTATTAGATACAAGAGATTTTTAAAAGACAGAAAACTAGAATTGTGCGTCAAAAAAACGAAGATAGTAGTATTTAATAAGCAGGGAAATATAGAAATATAGAAATTATGAAAGAAATGAAAGAGCAAAGGAATTGAAGAGGTATACAATCTTTCAAATACTTAGGTTTCACACTTAATAGGAAAGGTGATGATCACATAGTTAATAGTAAAATTGAGCAAGAAAAGGAAGGTGGCAGCTAGAAATGTATAGGGATTAGGGGAAAGACTATAAAAGATGATTTTATAAGATGTGTACTGTTTAAAAAAAATATCTAGATCAAAGTGCTATGGGATATGGAGTGGAGACGTGGGATGGGAAGAAAGAGGAAGCCTTGAGAAAATTATGATGGATTATGTAAGATGGATATTCATATAGAGTTTTATTTCCCAAGATGTGTAATAATGTGAGAAAATTAGATAAATAATATAGATAAATTAAAGATAGGTTGGAAAATAAGAGCTATAAGATACGAAAAAAAATGAAAACAATAAGAGAAGATAGTCTGTTAGAATGCTGTTGAAAGGTGAAGGAAGAGGCAACTAGAAGGATTTATATAGTAAAGAGAGAGAAAGATTTTATGATAAGAACGGGTGGAAGATCGATGCTAGCGAATTAGGCGACAATAATAATGAAAGGAGATTCGCGGTGGAAATAATTAGAAAGGAAAGAGATGTGCAAAGACAGTGGTAAAACATTAAGCTGAGGAGTGCGAGATACAGTGGAAGATACAAAGAGTTTGATACGAGGAATAGATGTCTTAATTATTTAAGGAATAAAAATTTGTGTAGGTTGGGAATGGGCAAAAGTGAGAGGGTTGGTAAGACTTAGATGCGGAAATATGGAGGAAGGAAATAGATACTGGTTAGATAAGGAATATAAAAGCTGCGTATTCTGCGGAATAGGGATGGATTGTATGGAACATTATATGGAAGAATGTAAAAAAGTGTGTAGTTGGTTTAGAGATTTAGGAGAAGATAAGGAAGAAATATGAAAGAAACTTTGAAGCGAAGAATTAGATTCAGAAAAATATAAAGTTTTAAGTAATTTAAAGAGAGAAAGAGAAAAGGGATTAGAAAAAGAAAATTGATGAAGAGAGAATTATCGAGGTAACTGACATGGAGTAGTATATTGTAAGTAGTGAAACAAGATTGCATCTGGCTATGTAAAGTATACTGTTAAAAATGCTAGGAAATATTTTTATATTTATGTTGTATTACATTATGCGATGTACTTATATATTTTTATATAATATATGTATATTATGTGTTTTAGTGAAACTGTTATTGTATGGATATGAATAAATTATAAGATAAGTATCTATACGGTGACAGTCGGAACCGTGATAGAATACATTAAAGTAGTTACTATTATAAAATATTTAGGAACAAACAAAAAGTTAGAAAACAAGATATTTGCAACAAGATATTTGCGACATAGTGCATAAGAAATAAAGGTAGAGTCAAATAGTTTCTATTTTTTTTATCTGCGGTGTAGAAAAATGAGTGTGTTTAAGAGATTTATATACCAAGTCCTTTCTTGGCAATTGTAAACTGAAGTAATAAAGTTCTATTCTATTTTATAACACAATTTTATGTTATCACATATTATATATGGAAGTAGCCTGGACAAACTTATTAAGGACTTAAAATGCATAAAAAGATAGCCGTTTATTTTTCGAAGATGAAATTAAAAATATATAACGGGTAAATAATGAAAGACATGAACAAATTGAATTGAAAAGAAATACGTGTAAAGGTAAGAAACGGAAGTATTCTAAAATATTATAAATATTATGAAAATTTTTAAAAAAACTTTAAGTGTGTCTATGATAATTGTCTGTAATAGTTATTTTATATATATATACCTATGTCTCTCTCTTTCACACGCACGCACGCATGCACGCACGCACTAACGCACGCACATACATACATACTGAGTATTCAAAAAGAAAGGGATCTCCAAAAGTATGCACTTTAGTTGTACCAAAAATTCACTTTTACATAGAAATGAAAACAAAAGCGATACTCTCCAATGACCTCAACAAATGTTATTCAGAACATGATTCTAAACAACATTCAAGAAGTTTAGCCATTAATCAGACACAGTATAATGCTAATAGCAGCGGCACTGTACCTTTTAAGTCTTGTAACTCGAAATGTACTTCATGAAAAAATATTTTGTTACAGTGTCTTGAAAAGTTCTCGAGCATATCTACAAAAATTTAGTGATATAGGAGCTCCATTTAAAAAATTAAAAGTGACCTTTATGTAACCTTCAAACAATTATTCCAGATCAAGTTCAAGGTCACCAAAAAATAATTTTTCATGACTCCTACCACATTTATTCGGATCATTTTCCCTGAATGTGCGTACTTTTAGAGACCATAGAAGAGTCCCATTCTTTTCAAATACTCTGTATAGTATTATATATGATGTAATTACTTGTTATAATATCTTTACTCACTGTCTGCTTACATATGTATGGATATTACTTCGAAACACTTCATCAGTAAAAACATTTTGATACATTCGTAAAATAATTATTGCTACAACAAGAGACATATTAATACATCGTAATTGAATTTTTCCCAATTAAACCTTTTCTCTCATTTTTTTTATAATATCCATGTATAAATTTGTATGAATTATAAATGTTTGTAAAAGCTGTATAAATAAAACTAGATCTTTAATACTTGAATAATTTATTGTGAATTGTACGTATACATACTGTACATGTACATGTATACCGTAGTATTCAAACTTCGTGCCTAATTAGTTTTTCGGACTATCTCTTACAAACGTAATGAAACCATTGTAATATCACGAATTAATTTAAATTGACAATTGTTAATAATTTGATGCTTAATCAGGTATCATATTAGAAAGATGTTAAGATGCTGAAAAACTATAAATAAATTGAAACCAATTCAGAAAAATAATTGGTGTGTGTGTGTGTGTGTGTGTGTGCGCGCGCGCGCGCGCGTGGGTATGTGTGTGGGTATAGTATATATATAATTCACATTGTCTTATTTAAGCGTTGCAGATCTAGCTTCGACCAATATAGACATTTCTAGTTTGTATTGATTGCATTCTGACATGCGTGATCTAAGGTATGATTCTTGTTGTGTAAATTAAAAATATAAATTTGTACTGAACGATTATTTAATTTGTGTTTACCTTTCATGTAGCGAGGATAATCGAAAATTGAATTAATGTTCGGCAGGTTAGTGATTTCCACAGGATTCATGTTAAAATGAGAATCCAGATGAAGAGATTCGTATTGATTCTGAACTATGAAGAGATCCAAAATTTCAGAATTATTGAAGCTCTAAAAATGAAGTTTTATAATTATTCATAAACGTTACGGCAAAAGATATGTCCGCATTATGATCTGTCGTGTACTACTGTATTCTATATGTTTACGTATATATTATTTGTTATGTACATATTATTAAAATCATTTTACAATTTTCATAATTCAGTGTAGAAATAACTAGTGAATCCAATTATTAAAATAAGTTTCCACACAATATTTTTTACAGGTTTTTTTACAAAAATCTTTACATGTTATTATTATTCCTACTGATATGTATATATTGTCGAACATTTCAGATAATATATTTACTTGATTTTGAAAGTTACGATCTCATAGTCATCAGATATAAGTTTCAAATATAAAAATGACATACATTACAAAAATATATTTTTTAAATTGAGATTAATAAATATAAAAACCTTAGCAACAGCTTCTTCTCCAAACATAGTAGCAAAACCGTCGTGTAACCAAAAATAAGACCACCAAGTTATGTTGAGTATGTTACCAAACCATTGATATGCTATTTTAGGTGCTATTAAACGTGCAACTTCCACTTTACGCATGACAGAATCTAATGTTTTATCATAAATAAGATTCGCTTCCCTAGAATTATTATAATTAGTCTAACATGCAATAAATTTTTTTTTTTTAAATAAAACGTATTACTTGTTTTACACTTTCCAATTTAATTTGTTATTAATAATATGTAAAAGTATTAGATATTTTAAAACATATTTAATATTGCATATGGTAAATTACAATGGGACCAAATTATGATATTTTGTGAAATAGTGTTTTTCATTAAATGTGAAACATCTTGTTAAATATATATTTTTCTTATTAATTTTGTTAGAAAATTATATTTTGTTTTTCGTGGGTCTTAATATACAAGGTAATTTATATGTAACCGATGCCATTGTAAAAATAAAATTTTTGAAAGTACACAAAAAATATTTTATACGTATAAATGTTCAATACAAAAGAAGATATTATACAGTAAAAAGAGTTACTGATGAAAACGTAAAAAACATTTTTTAATTATTTCTATTTTTTAAATATATACATATATTTTTTATTACATGATTCCTCTAATTATTTATATATAAATTTTTTTTTATATATGAAGATGTTAACAAAAATTATTAAAATATCGCGATAAAGTATATAAAATATTTTATATTTTATTTTATCATATTTTGTTACGGAATAATGTCAATAATTTCGCAAACGTTAATTTTCTTATAATCATATTCTGATATTTTGATGCACAGCTGATGAAAAAAACTCAATTGATTTTAGTAAAGAAATACAATTACAATTATTCCATATTTATTTTAAAACATTAATTGTATATGAATCACATTAAATGATAATAATAATTCATGATTAATTAATTTTATGTTAATTTTTACAATTAATTTTTGTTATCAACTGTAAAGTAGTTTTGAAAGTGCATACATGTATTTTTACAGTTTCAAACATTTTATTTGAAATAAATTATTTCTTCATTTAACAAATTTTATATTTAAATTCATTACCTATGAAATATGATTCCCCATTTCAATATTCTGTCTTGTGAAAAATTTGGAATTGCAATGTGATCCATTTTTGGAATATTTATCTCACTGAATTCAGATTTCAAATGCATTGTAATATTCTTTATGATTCTTTGTGCAAATTGAAATTTTAAAGACCGTTCTTCTGAATAACGTTCGCACCACAAAGTAATGTTTTCACTAATTCTAATAGATTGATATTCAGTCATAACTATCGCAATTTGAAAAGTGGACATTGGAGGAGTAGTATAGAAATGTGTCCACACTTCATTTCCCATAGTCATTGAATGATTGGTAGAATGATATTTTATCGGCATATTAGATAAAGTTGTAAGATTGCGATGATGTCTTATAGAAATTGTAAATGTGGCCTTTAAGTGCGGTATATCCCAACAAGGAAATAACTGTCTCATTCCGAACACTTGGATGTATGGAGCTAAAAATCTGTTACAATTTAATAATTATTATGTTTACTTTAAATATAATCGTACAAAAATAAATATTTGCATTTAATTGAATTTAGATAATGCGATTACAAATTGATATAAGAAATACATTTTAATGAAAAAAAAAGGAATAATTATATTATAAATCACATAATTCGTACACATATTTTTAATTATTTAACACTTACTCACGTTACAGTATTTTGTTTGAAAACATTTTTAAAGAAACTTTCATCATAGTTTTTTGTTAGATGACCAAAAAATTTTATTTTAAATGTGTAGAGCCCAGGAAGCAACTTATAAAGTAAAGGAAATTCTAAAGTGTTCGTAGAATAGGTGTATGTATATTTATTCAGTACGTAAATTATACCGTTTTTTGTACTTAAAGTTACATTCGCCCGATTTATAATTGTCAGATGTAGTTGATTCAAACATATACGTTGCGTCGATCGAAGAATATTAATAGTTGCACTGGTTTTGCCATGAAAGAGAAATAAGCCATCATGTTTTAATTTTAATTCAACTATCAGCTGTTTCCAAATAAAACTGAATTCATTCATAGTTCGATCAAATGCGTTTATGTCGCTGAGCTGTATACAGTAGTGCACCGGCATCTCGTAAGAAAAATTTCTGTAGTTTGATGTGGTGAAATTGTGTCGTTCCGCATTATTAAAAACGACTATTGTTAGAATAAGTATTACGCGGCTACTTATCTGTTCTAGATTCATGTTGCGTCAATTGTTGTTTTAAATATTTATATCTGTCAAAAAAAGATAAAGAAAGAGGTAAAGAAATAATGTAATACTCACATTAATAATGCGCATAGCTATTGGTGATTTTAGAAGGAGAGAGAGAGAGAGAGAGAGAGATAAAGAGAGAGAAAATTAATTGATGTCGTTGTTTAATTATAAACATACTGTTTCCAGTAAATAACATTAAACGTTTTTTATTTCAATAAGATTTCTAGCGCTGTTATGAATTCGATCAAGATATCGTTACCGCGACGTTAGGTTCTTAAAAAATGTCATATTATTAATTAATAAACATTTTTTTCATTAAATACGTGTTTTTTTCTGTTGATTGATATCTTAAACAGAAATCTTAAAAGTATCATATGAATATCTATAAAAAATTACATTTTATAGTACATTTTTATTAAGGTACATACATATTTTTAAACAAGTAACATATTGTTACAACATCACTTTGATGAAAATTTTTCTCAGAATTTCTATATAATTTTATAACTTTGTTACATGTTTTATACAAATTAGAGCATTTCTCAAAAAATCTGCATCTTTTTTCAGAATTTTTTATATATGTTAATTATGAAATATCGTAAGATTCTACGATTTTTTCGTAATTACCATATAATTCCGTAAGTATAATTTTTTATAAGTATAATTTCTGATAAAATGTAATAAAATCTAAAAAATTTAAAAATATTTTTTACAAATTATGGGATGAGAAATTTCAGAATATTTCAGAATTCACTTGTAAAATTTTGATAGAAGATGTAAACTTTCCGAATATTTCTGAGTATTTTTGAAAAATATTTCAATTAAAAATTATAGAAAAAATTTCTAGCAGGGCAGTATTTAAAATAATAGAGAATGTACTCCATAAATAAATTAAGTGTCATATTTCTAAAAACTTACCCTGTGTAATAAAATTGTGCTGTTAGAATATAATTCAAACTTTTATAATAAATATAACGGAAATATAGATTGTAGTAGAATATTTCCAATTGCTGAGATATGTTATTTTTCCGGGAAGTCACAACAGACTATGGTATCATCGATAACAGATTACAAAACTATTTTGTATTTATTTTAATGTAAACATGTTATACTAGGAGACGATTAATATTAATCGATTTTCTTTTCGATAGAGGATCGATAATTTAATGTGGATGGATACGTTTGATTAATTTATCCAAATCTTTGATTTATTCTACTATCGAACTGTCGATTTTTCTCACATTCGAGTGTGATCGATGAATTTCTTAAGATTTAATGCTTAATACTCTATTGTGTTTGTAGGGTATTGCATAATGACAGTTTTAGGAAAGTTTTATGCATTTTTAACTTTTTGCGCACCATTTAAGAAATATACTTACATTTAAATTGTTTAATATATATATATGTTTATAATGCGTATGTATGCTTTGTATGTAAATAAATTTATGTCGTATGTTTAAATATTTCCTCGAGAATTTTCGATAATCTTATATATTTTTCTCATAAATATTAATAATCATCATTATGAGATGGTTGCAGAGAGAGAGAGAGAGAGAGAGAATAAGATGTACCCGTATATTAGTAGTTTATTATACATTGAGAGATTTTAATATTGAAAATTATAAATTTAATAAGATAATTGATTCGATGTACAGTGCAGTGCATTAATTTGCTAAATTCTAGCAGCTCGACTTATCGAATATAAGAAAATGCAGTACTAAAAAGTTGATAACAAATTCTGAAAAAATTCTTGAAGTTCTATGAGAAGAAAATAAATGATTTTTGTCTGTTGTAGTTTTTCTGTAAAGGCGATAGTATTTGAGTAAAAAATAAACGTCGGTAAGTCAGGCCACTACTATGACAGCGAATTAATGCGCTACAGTGTATTATGTGGACATTATGTTACATGTCTTAATATATTATTATAAATTAAGAGATTTAAATTTTGAAAATTATCAATTTAATAATATAATTGATACGAGGTACTATGTAAATGTTGTTACATATCGAAATATATTATTAATATTTTTATTATATTTAAAATTACTGTTATCTGTATATCATATCTTTTGTATTTGCTGTTTATTCCCAGTATATTACATAATGTAATATATTATTAAAATATTTTTATTATGTTTAATATAGAAGTGAAATAAATATTAAAGAATTAAATTAATATACATATGTCACTTATAATACACTTATAATGCATAATTTTGTTGTATAAAAGCTGAAGAGAGATAATTCAGACTGGGCACGAAAAATATATAGATGTACTTCTCAAAATATCTCCGTCCTCTCTCAAAATCACTAAAAGAGCAAATGATAAAGAAAAAGAAAAATCCTTAGTGGATTGTTAGAAGATTGAATTTAAATTAGCTTATTTTGCTCTAACCAAAGACAGTAATTTCTATGAAGGTAATAATTAAGATAGAACTTTGCGTATATTTTACAAATCCTCTATTTTTCTTGGATTAATATTTCAATTTAATTGTAGGTGTCAGAACTTTCCTAATCGACAAAGATAGCAAACCAGTATGGAAGTCGACATCCTTGACATCCAGTTCGTAGTACTTCCTATGGAGAAAGAATTGCAGTTGTGTACCAGCAAATTATAGAAACTCTAATCTTTTATATTTCTAGCAATAAATTATAGTGTAAATAAATTTATCAAAAATTATTTTCTAAGTTATATAACTGGGTGAAATATAAAACAACATATATTTTATTGATATAAAATAAAGACAACATAAGTACTTACAACCTAAGTACTATTATGTAAAAACTTTTTGTTTGTAACTTTGATTTTTATTTTGGAAGCAACTCCAGAATTATAAGCTAAATTCATAACCAACAAATTAATAAATTTTCCCGCTATCTACATAATTTATGAACATCATCAACTTATAACAATAACTTAATTTACAGATTATAAAGAATTGAAGATTGTATTGAAATATTAGGGATGATATATGCTGGTTTTTAAACAATATATCAGATATCATTGAGATATGCAATTCCATAATAAAATGAAAACTTTATAACTGTTTCATCTAATAATTTCTATTAATTTGATAGATTTGTAATCATTGTCAAAAGGAGAAATTATACTCATATATCTTGCATTTCCTGAATAATGGATTTCAAAATATATACAAAATATTGGCACAAATATAAGACTATAAATAAAAGTACAACATAAAAGTAAACACCAGCAACTAAATATAAAATAGCATTTAACAGAGTCATTCAGTGATTCTATGATGACATTTTAAATTAATGAAAAAAGAGAAAGTATTAATGAATTAACTTAACTTTCATAATTTACATACTGTAAGTTTTCAATGTTCCAAAACCACGATATATACGATTGCGTATAATATACTTTTCTGCATTGTAATTTATGTATATTTCTCTTTTAATATTTTATATAACATCACTAAAAATAAATCACCAAAAATAAATCTACAAAATTTGGAATTCTTAAATAGTTTATTAGTTTTATTTTATCAAAATGTTTTTATTTCATTCTTCAGCACGTATTATGATTATTCCCTTAATGTGATTCGCAAAGTGATAGACTCCCATAGAATCCGTTTAGGATTCGAAGTATTAAAAAAAATGAATGTTTATGGGCTTTTCATGTATATCAATGTCAAAGAAAGGAAATCTGTCCTATCCCTTGCAATGTAAGTTCTCGAGAATATTTGTCTCGTGTCTCTATTTATGAAAATTCTCTTAAATTTCGATTACTGCTTGTTCTTTTTTTTTTCTTTTTCGATGAACGATGTTTCCTCTCCTACTGCTGAATTCATATAAAGATTCCAGTAGCGATATCGGTACCATAGGAAAGGAAAATGATGAAACTGTTGAGAATCTGTCATGTGTATAATAATATGTACGTTCAATCGATGTATTGTGCAAGCCAACGGAAGCCTTCCCCATATCCCTGCCGCTTCAGAACTGAGCACATAAACAGTTCCAGCGGGCGGCCCGGTATTTCGCTGCGAGCAATTTTACCCTACAAATTTTCGATTACATTTCTTAATGAAAAGCCGATTCAAAAATTTTATTTCATTCTAATATTGTATAGTTCTTATACTAATATAGAAAATTAATATTTCGATTTGCATGGAAATACCTTTCCTGTTGTTTGTCCATACAGATTAAAGAAATTTCTGAGTTCATCTTCAGAAGCCGCGGATGGTTTGTCAATTTTATTGCCTAGCACGAGAACTGGACACGCGCTAAGTTGCTCATCAGTTAACAACGCATCTAACTCGGCTTTTGATTCTGGTAATCTTGTTCTGTCACTTGCGTCGACGAGGAACACTATCGCATCGACAGCTGGGAAATAATCCTTCCATACGCGACGTGCTGTAGAGGTACAATATGCAATAGTATGAGCAATTATTCTACAATAGGATAAAATGGAACATAAGATGTACATTTTTCTTGCATACCTTGAGTATGACCCCCAAGATCAAAAGTTGTAAATCTCATATTTCCGATAGACAATTCTTCAGATGCTAGAACAAGGATCATTAATAACTCAGTGAAATGTTGATTTTCATTATTTGTTGCAGTAATAAAGATATATATAATTTATACAGAAGTATAATTACTTGGATGTAATGTAGGTACATGTTGAGCTAAACGATCATCCTTGAGCATATGAAGCAATGTAGTTTTACCCGCGTTATCCAAACCTAGGAAGAGAAGCTTGCCACTCTTCTTCCATAGTCCTGAAACCAACAAAATCATACAGATCAAACATACAACAAATTTGTTGAGAAATAGAATATTTATATGAATTTATACTGTTAATAAGAAATGTTACATGGAATGAAATTAACTAATATCAAAATTTCCATAAATTATAAAATATCTACCTACTTTGTCAGATAACAAATATGATAAGTGTACATATTTAACAAATATTATCCTCCAAAAAATAATTCAGAATAAAAGAGCTTGTACAGTTATTATAAGAGTTTTACAATTGTTTCTTTAATGAAATTATTTAAATATTATATTCCAGATAATTATTTCAATAACAGAATCTTCTCAATAACATTATAAATATTTATAATTTCTAAATACTCTAAGTATTAGTATGACAGAGGATGCATTCAACAGAAAGCAATTTTGTAAGCGTTGTACGATTCCTTAATATATGATTGTGGTTCTTGATCTTTAATTTCTCACTGGATCTAAATGTATAAACCAATCATATTAAACAATTTTACAACAGTTTTAAAGCTGCTTCTTCTGTTGAAGGCAATTTATTACAATTATAATATTTGTAACAAGATTGAATCTTAGTACAAGCAGTGATTAGGCGATAAACTTATTACCTATTTGCATTAATGCAATTAATGCGAGAAAAAAGTTCTACCCACCGAGATAATTCAGCACTCCGGCGAACCAATCCCAAATAAACATATTTATAGCTGCAATTATGTGACGTCGACTGTGCTGTATATGAGTTAACGAATGACTCTGCAACAAGCAAAGCAAATTAACGAGAGATCACAATCTAGCAACGTGACTCGAACGACTGACTGTTTAAATCCGACCTCGCAACCTTGAACTCTCTAATAGGAAGCGAGATGCGAGGTCGTTATTGTCGTCGTCGAGCTCATTGCACGCATTCGCGTATCCCGGCGATCCGATTCCTCTCGGCTGCACCTCTCTCCACCTTCTTGGAAGCCTCGTGTTCTTCGCTGACAGTCTAATTAGACAGATATTTAATTTTACTTGCGGCAAAAGTGTAGAAAAGTGCAGACGAGGCGGAATGGAATGGAACTGTGATGTGGAATCTATGACGACTTGCTATTTTTCTCTCTCTCTCTTTTTCTCTCTCTTTCTCGCCATACGATTGACGAGCGATTTATTATTCTAAGACAACGGCTCACCAGATCTCCGTCTATCTCTTTCTCTCTCACTCTCTTGTTTACTGACAATAGATGATTATTAGCTCCTTTCGATGTCTTTCTTTTTTTCTCTCTCGCAAATCAACGAGAAGACGCGAGATTGATGGCTAATCTTTTGAAGAATCGCGCGCGTTACGTTAAAAAGTAACGGTCGAAGGCTCGTTACTCGTAGTTGATGTATGTTTCACGTACTCACTATGAAAAAAAACGTACGGAGGCCGCGGGAACGGAGAAAAGTGCTTTTCCTCCCATAGAAAGAGCAGCCCGACCACAGAGCCCCGTTGGCTGGCAATTGGCACTGGGTGACGTCTACTTCCGTTCGCCATGTTAGGCGAAATAATCGCTGCATTATAGGCGCGAGATTTTAAACATTTCTACTTATTTTTTGATATTTATTGTATTTAATTCTCATATATTTCCAAATTATTTTACAGCTGTAAAACGAAGCTGTGTTTCTTTCTTTTACAAAACAATTATAAATTGCATTTAATCTGAAAAAGAAAATTTTCTTTGAAGAATAAAGATAAAAAAAATGAGTTATAAATTGGGTTGTGTGTCTCTTAGGCATGTTTAAATTGATGGAAAAGGAATTTAGTGAGAAGCATGTTCAATACATTTCTGCGTACCTTTACTTGGTTTATTAATAAACGCATTGAATATTATTTTTGTCTACATGTGTCAGATTTTACCGGAATAAATGCTTATGCATGTTCTTCACAAGAATATCGATTATCCTATCCACAGATGTGTTTATACTGTTTACGTCATAAAGCTTTGTTGAAAAAATAATTTTTATTTTTTATCTCGTGTTTTCCAATTTTATCTGTAGAGGAACTGAGAAGTTATGTGGTTAGTGTTATAGTTAGAAAAGTAGCGTTATCAAATTTCAAACAAGATTATGACAATACTTACAAGGGAAACACCAAGTTCTGTTTCCGCCAATTTGGTTGAATTTTATACATATAATAGCTCAGCTCACCAACTAATTCGTATTAAAATTATTCTATGCATCTCTCAAGCAATCGCGAGAAAAACGTGTTAAAAATTTACTCGTTCAAAATGTGCTGATCAGTTAGAACGAAGCAAATAAGCGGCGCGATGTAGTCAATAAAGGCTGACTGCAATGCAAAACCTCGGGAATTTTATTTTTACAAATTTTTTTATATGCAACCTATTATTGTGTATGTATATTTTTTAATATTTGACCTAAAACATTAATGTTTAATAATTTTTAAACATTAATTTTTCAGATCAAATATCAAAAAATACACATGCAGATGAGAAATACAATTTTTTAAAAATAAGCTTAAAAGACTCTCCCTCCCTCTCTCCACAACGTTATAATCAGACGTCTTTACTGAGGCAGCGTTTCGATATTCACTACCAGTGCTGGAAATCTATAATGCACGTAACATATACTATAGAATTGCAGTATTGGCAATGAATATCGAAATACAGCCTGATTACGCTACGCTATTATTTAGTTCATTATGAACACGTACATTTTTAATGTTTCTCACGAAAACATAAAAAAAACATCCTATAATTTAAATACAAATTAGAGGGCTGAACTATTATGTGCGTGCGTGCGTGCGTAATTCAGTTTAATCAGAGAAAACAAAACTTGGTATTCCCATTGTTAGATACATTTAACATGATATATGTATAATTGTTATATTACAAAAAATTATCGATTCATATCTAACAATATCTAACATTTCTTTAAGCATAATTTATTATATCTCTCATACTTTTCCTATAATTATTAAATTATCACTGTCTAATGTTAATTAAATTAAAATACCATAAGTTTATTACAAACGTCAATGATTTGCGTTACCTTTGTGTTTCTCATAATGTGTCAGTATTGATCCAAGGTCAAAAATTATAAAGACAGCATTACGAATATTTACATCATGTAATTGAAAGTATTTCAGAAAGAAAATTACATATTAAATATATTCGGATTGTAAGTAACAAACATTGCAGTATAGTTTAAATCAAGACTTGTAGATTATTTGCAGATACAAATTTACTTGCAATATTACTGAAACTCTTTTCATCTTACTCGTATTGATACCGAATCAATTACAAATAAATTGCTATTTGCCTACTGCGTATCTTGACTGGTTTTATCTTTATTAACGGACGAAGCAGACGGAATTGCATTCAATTTCATGTTGGATGATAGAAGATACGTTTTAGTTGCTGTATTCTCGGCAATGACATAACTCTGAAAAGTATAAATACTTCAAAACTATCATAGTAAAACACGATTTATTCGCAAATATAACTTAAAATTCAGCTTTGAAGCATCTAGAGCACAACAATGTAAGTTTAAAAATATAAAATTCTGTTAGAGGCCAATAAAATGTGAATTATTAACAAATATATAATATCAGACTAGACAGTATTTCTTATCTATATATTCAAATTTCTTTATATCGCAAATATTTTTAATTTTTATTAAAAAGAAAATTAAACGAGCAAGGAAAGTTTTCGAAATTAGAATAACATAGTATTCTGTTATAATATTTTCAAGCTATTTTTTCTGTTTGGACCGCTAGGATTTACACTAATTCATTCTAGACTTTTCAAGTTCAAAGTAACGTGATTAATATTTAATACGAGTCATTACCTGTTGTGAACTTAAATTTGTATTTGAGCTAACAATAGTAGTAGCATATGCAGATTGCTGAGAACATGTCCGCATGTGTGTGGGCCAATGTGACTCTTGGCACGGATAATTACAGTAAGCAGTATTCCAGCAACAATAAAACATTGCTTCCTGTCCACATTTGGCACACCATTGTTTCTTCTTGGTCTCCTCGATACATCGGTTCTTTTCATCTTCAATCTCTTTACGAATTTCCTCAATCGATCGCAATTTCTCCGCTTCCATACTCGCGCGCATCTCACGTTGAGTACGATCTGGAATTTATAATGTTTCCTGAAGTATTCTTATGTTAATGTAACTGTTAAATATTTTTTTGCAATAAAAAAACCAGGTATACCGGCGTTGTGTTTCAATTCGGTTAGCTGCTGCTGATGTTGCCACTTCATATGCTCGATCTGCTTTCGCAGGAAAAGTATGGTCGCCTGATAATTGTCAGTGGTACCATTCTCGCCGTTAATACTGTTCTGGGCTGCCGCCTCCTTGTACGCCTCTTCCATCAAATAGCTCATTTTTCTCGCAAGTTCATGCGCATCATGATGCAGACGTGCGCTGATCGGTCCGGCCTCCGGAGGTGTCACTTGATATGTGGATAATGTTTCTTGACCAATCGGAGAAATCTCCATAATTCCATCTGCGTTCGACGAATATTGAATATTTTTTGAATTAGATTTAGGAAAACTCTTCTTAGCCTTTTGAGATGAATTAAGATGTCCCTCATTGTTGCCTTGACTAAGGTCGATTGTCGCGACCTGTTTCGCGGGCTCATTAGGTTTTCCATTGGGAACCACAAGGAGCAACACAGATTTATCCGTTATAGGAACAACTGGATTCGTCGATGTAATGGTATGAGTAACACTTGCATTTGATGCAGACGATAAGGTTATATCGATTTCAGGCATGTTTTTTATATTCAATGGATCATTCAACAGTGATATTCTAGGAACGCCTTTGTTTGAATTCGACAATTTTTCATCTTCTTTGCTCGCAGATAGAGACATCAATTCTTTCTCTGCGTTTAATTTATCAACAATACTCGTTTTCAGCTTGAACGCTTTGTTGTTTCTTGTATACTTTGTTATTACCTTCGAGTTGTCTATTTGTGAGAATGTCACTTTAGGATTAATATTTTTCAAAAGAGATTTCTTCTGCACTACCGTATCAGTAACTGGATAAACTGCAGGTTTAGGCAAAATTTTTATAAATGATTTCATTTCATTTTTCGGTTTCTGTGAATTATTCTCATTTGAGATACTAGCATTAGAATTTATGCTATTACTTAAGGTATTAACATTAGAACTTGTGCTACTATTTGAAATACTAACATTAAAACTTATGTTATTGTTTGCGAAATTAGCATTAGGACTTAGGCTATTATTTGAGATATTAGGATTTATGCTATTATTTTCGGCATCAGTTTCTGTATGCGCAACATTTAATCGAGAAGTTGATGTCTTCACATTACTTGATTTCCCATTTTTTACCGTTTTGTTTTGAGCAACTTCTTGAGAGTTTGACTTTACAATTTCTTGATCTGCTTTCTTATTCAATTTATTACTATTATCTAGATCAGTTTGCGAGCTTGAAGTATTCTTAACATCAGTATCTAATTTTTGTACTTTTGGCGATGTTGCTTCGTTCTCCTTTTCACAAGCATTACTTGTCGGGTCAATATCTATTTCATTAATGTTAGTCAATTCGTCACTCTGTGATTTACTTTTAAAAGAACTTTGTCTTTTTTGTGGCAATTTCTTTTTCTGAGATGTGGGAACTTTGGGATTGGGAAGATGATTCTTGGGTTCGAGGGGATTGTAATTCGGTAGCATCAGCCGTATCTGCAACGGATTGTTCGGGTCGTACTGAATTTTGGATGGAGCAAATTTGAACTGGCCAAACATAAGCGCTAGTTTTCTACAATGTCGAGCAATTTCTTTTACGCACTCATCCATGTCGGATTTCCGTTTACGAGGAGATGGCGATGGTGGCTCTTCAGAGTACAAGAAAAGGTCCTTCGGCGACACCCAGGCGCGGTCGTGTTCACCAAAGAAACGCACATCCACGTATCCTTGAGAATTTGTGCGAGGCATTGCTTTTGCCGGCCAAAACGGAAAACCCTTTAATTTGGCCCATACAAGTGGATGAGGTCGACGGCAGGGTTCAATAAACCACGAAGGTTGATGCCTTGGCAAATTTCGACTATGTGCATAGCAATCAGGACATGCATCAATTTCTGAGATTTCTTGACGTGCTACTTTAATCATTTGCTTCGCTGCGTTTGTCAGTTTCGACGTATCTGCGTAAACCCCACCGCCTGTAAATATCAACAAAAGATAAGTTTATTTATCAATTCCTTTAATACTCATGATTTAGAAACTATGGATTAAAACACAGCAAATTCACGTACACGTATTGAACACAATGCAATTATGTTGAATCCATTTTGCATCGGCCATAAACGCATCGGTACTGCCGTAAAGCTTAGCCCGCACATTCGATTCCAAAAGACTCAAGTCCATAGGTTTGATAACATATTCTAGGTAGTTCGGTACTTCTACGAGATCCACCGGTTTGCAAAATGGCTCAGACTATATCAAGAATAAAAATTAATCAAGAATACATTAAATAAGTAAATTATAAGGCAATAAACACTTAATAAAAAATATACATACGCCGGGATAGTCACGTAACTTTTCAACCACATGCTTGAGCAACATGCACAATTGATCGACTGATAATTGCGCCATGGCTACGGAACGTGTCTCGGCGTTTTCTGCTTTCAAAATGGTTGCACATTCCCCACATATCCACTTGTCCAGAGATGATGGCATGCCTCCTATACATTTACGATGATAGGAGCGAGGACAGGCAGTACAGTAAGCGTCAATATTCTCCTTGTGGCATCGCCAACAAAATCGATCATAGCCAGTCTTCATCAATTTCTTTCTCTTACCTCTCGTGCCACTTTCTTCCGTCGAAGAATTAGTAGATTCCACCATCGTCGATTTGCTGAAAATATCAATGTCCTTCTTTTTATATATATACACAACGTTTGTGTAAATTTTCTATAAAGATACAATACACAATACTAACTTTAAAGTTCTTCGTTTTCGTTTGAAAGTTTCTTCTTTTTTTACAGAATTTTTGCTATCTATGCTTTTAACTTCCATTTCTTTATCTGTAGTTTGAGATTCTACAAGGGAGTCTACATTTTGTGTCTCTTGCTTCTTGTCCGTCTTAGTATCATCCTGCTTATCAATTATCAATGATTTTAAATCCTTCGTAGTCCGTTCACTTTTCATCGTTTCACTTTTTACATCATCAGAATTTTTCTCCAAGCTTGTACAATCAGCAGTTGTATCTAATGTTAAACTTTTTTTTTCTTTTGTATCAGCAACTGTTTCGTTCAACTCATCATGCCGATCAACTGGTGGTGAAGCAGTTGATTTTACTTCGTTCGTTGTTAACTCTATTGTCGTGTTTACTTTGTCTGCGATGGGCGATTTTCTCGAACCTTCGCTGCTCTCATGGGACGCCATTTTGGTCATCACCTTCAACAGAAAACATCTAATTGGTTTATTGAAAAACGTATCTCTTAAGGCCACAGCACACACTTTCACACAACGCAAAGATAAAAGAATCAACCAATTAAAGTTCTTCTTTTTCGAAAAATGCAAGAAAAGGAATGATTTTGATTGATTGATTCTCTTATACACTATGTGTTATGCACTATGCAAGTCTATGCTGTGGCTTTAACATAGATATGCCATCTTGTATAGAACCATATGTATGCTACTTTTCTTTTAGGAGATTAGTATTCAGTTTTCTGAATGATGCATACTGATTATTCAATTACTATAAGCATATGAGACCAACAGTTTTAATACTGATTCCAAATAGCGGATTTTTCGAGAGATGTTTCTGTGGGTAAGAACACTGGGGAGATTGCCGATCTTTTCCAAGAGGAGATACGAACGTAAATATTTTAGTTCCTAGGATCATACCCAGAACCTCTGGCACGATAGACTAGTGTCTTGTTATGCTCGTACTGGGTATTCATAGTGAGTTCTTATATTTAAGATCATCTTAAATATATTCTTAAGCACTAATCACGGAGCCGTATTAGCATCTTAAGACATTATATAGTCTTATAATAAGTACAGACTATGAATATTGGCCACAGTCGACACAAATGTTCTATTTTTTTTTGGCATTCAATGAATAACAAAAATAAGCTCGTTTAGTCTGTTCTTATTTTAAAACTGTCTTGAGATAACGGCTCTATGATATTTATAATACAGCTTATGATATCTGTTGAGACTATACTTAAGATAGTCTTAAGCCAGTGGTACACAATGCTGGTTTTCTTGCTGGATTGCTAGTTGGATTAGAGTACTGACAGTGCCAGAATCGCAGTCAATACAATGACAAGAATCTAATTCAGCTAGTAATCCTGATAGAAAACTAGCATCATATTAAAGCTATCAGTTTAAAATATAAGAACTTTAAATATAAGATTATGGCCAGTATTCATTCGATTCTTATTTTTTAAGATCATTTAAAAAAATATTTTAAAATACTAATATACAACCTTCTAATTGGTTTATAACATTTGGACTTAAGACAGTCTTAAATATAAGAATCAATTATAAATACTGGATGTAGAATAATACTTGCAATAACTATCTCTTAACAGGAAAGCAGCCGTAATCTATTTACATAATTATTACATTATTTAGTATAAAATTTATATAGAGAATACTTTATATTCAATAAAAAATCGAATTTTTCTTTTAAGATCACAATAAAGACGAAAAGGACTAAAATCAATGGTGTTCACTTAATGGCTTATGAAGATATACAAATTTTCTGAAAAATAATGATTCACCATAACTTTGAATAATTCATTAAAGTCAAATTGGAGCAGGCCAATGAAAAGTGTTAATGGTGAGATAAAGTCATTTAAAGAATACATATTACACATATTCTAGAATAAGCCATAAATAATAAATCAAAAGTCAGAAGGTAGAAATTGACCAATCACAGTCAATTATTCTTCTTACATTTGATTGTGATTGGTCAATTTTTATCTTCTGACTTCTGATTTATTATTAATGGCTTATTGTAAAATGGCCATTAGTTTAACATCTAACTTTGATCGTGACGCTTTTCGTATTTAGGTAATATTATTTTCATATCTGCGAGATTACCTACAATGATAAGAACTGCTGCATACTAGTAACAATTCGAAGATCCAAGTGGCTGCTTCTAGTATCTGGATAGATTCTCCCAGTAATTTGCTACAAGACATTAGCATTCTCGATGTGATTATTATTGTAGAAAACATTGCTAAAGTGCACGCGAGTGTATTCAAGATGTTGAACTTAAACAGGTCCTTTACCTTGTAGAGAGATTCCAGGATATAATGCTTTTGTATTCCTAATTACACTTAATCACCCTCGAAAAACGGACCGCGAGTCACTAATGCGGCCTAGCAGATCGCTAACGTCAGTAAATGCAGCGTCACAGTGTCAATCAAATCATTTACTAACTCAATTTTACTCGATTCAACTCGAGGCTTCCACACCAGAAAGCTTGCTCTCCTCTTCGTGGAATGCCAGCCTTGCTTGCTATCGGTGGCGCCACCAATCGACGGTGTCCCTCACGGAGTCCTACGGATACCATCTCGGTCAATCGTGGTCACGTGATACCCGATACCATCTCGAATAATCGTGGTCACGTGACACTCCGTCGCGCCGCTATCTTCCATCCTGTTTCTATTTTCGCCGGTTGTCCTTGTTGATGGAGAAAACAGCTGTCAATCGTTCTCCACAGAAATCCACGACAATTTTACTGTGACAACTCACGATTCCTCCGCGGCAATGGAGCTACGAGCAAGAAATAAATATTTCAATTAGATTTGTTCTGATCACAAAAACATGCGTGAAAATAAAATAGCAAATAAAAAGAAATCACAGATATAATATTACATCAAACACACAAGGTCTGTTTGTGATGTTTTACACTTAGTATCTTCGCTTTCTCTCTTCTCAATGTCCGAATACATATTTATCATTTTAAGTTAAAACATTTTTGAGGATTTCAAACAACAAAACCTACCTTCTACAATAAGCCGTTACTCAAGCTTTAAGTTTTAAGCAGTAAGAAATTGACCAGTCACAGTCGAATGTGAGAAGAATAATCGATTGATTAATTTCTTTACAGGCTCACTTAAAGCTTAGAGATAATTATAGTTGCTTTCCATTTACACTGATTCTCAGATAATTCTCACTTGTGAAGTCATAACTCAGTTGAATGAACGTTCCTTTTGCATACTGAGACAAGTGAGACTTGACTGATTTTTTATCTGTAATCTGTACAAGATTGAGACCATGTGCTTTAGTAAATCTCATAAGTTTACTTTAAAAATAAAATTATAAACCCTGATGGCAAAGTCTATGAAAACAGATTTTGAGTAGAGCCTGCTATTAATTTTTTATTACAGAAAGACAACTGTACATAAAGTTTATACTATCAGACAATGTCAGCAAACTGCTATCAAAAATATGACAAAGCCTGCTGACATGCTATACCAGTATACCAAATTGGTGACAGAAACTGAACAGTACCTAACACTGCATAACCTGACAGCAGATTGCAAGTAAAAACTGAATAGAGCCTGTTGACATAATCTGACAACAAATACCGAGCAAGATCTGTCATTTTCATGACTCTGCCATGAGACTTGCTTCTCGTAGGAAGAAAATGCTAGGAGTCCTATAAGAGTTGATGACGTAAATCAAATAGACAAGTTTTCTAGAGATTCCCAAACTCATTCGTAGTGTTCTTTGAATCTCTGAATATTTTTCGGACTATTTTATAACTTTCTGTATTTTGAAACTAAGTAATATTTTAGCAATAAAACTATATTGATTGTTTCCAGTTTTCACACTAGTATACATAAATACTTATGTATAATTATATATAACCGTTTATATATATATATATATAATTTCTTATAAAAAACCAGATCGTTTTAATGAAAGTGACAGATCTTGCTTGATTTCTACCAATCTGCTGTCAGGTTATGTCAGCAATCTGTTGACAAAATATCAGCATGCTTCATCGACAAATCCATAGTTAAATGCAGACACAGATGGCTATGGTTTTGTAGTAAAAAATCTGATCGAGTTTGCTATCAATTTGCGTAAAAATTGCTAACATTGCTATCAGGGAATCTATATTGCCATGTGATAACTTGTTATCAAATTAAGCAAGTTACGACGTCATTAATCAGCATATGAAATACTCAGTTCACTTCAGACTCAGTCTCACTTGTGTGTAAATGGAAAGCAGCTGATGACTTAAGAAACTGTAGAAAGCCTAAAACAAAACGTCATTAATAGCAGTGAAGAGCAGTGAGGCTAAACGTTGTTGGAAAGGACACAATGTAGAACAATTTAGAAGCACGTACCACACACCTTCTTCTTCCAGAAAGCAACAATAATCGAAATGTGACGCTGTCATCCCGTGATAAAACTTCCTGAGAGATGCCCTGGATTTCCTCTGATTTCGTGGCAATGTTCTCGCCTTTTGATCAATTGGTTTGCTCGCGCATAAATCAAAGAATTGATCATGGAATCAAGTTGCCTCGATATCGTAATTGCGAGACATTTCCCTTATTTCATCAGTTAGATATGGATGACAAATACCGTCAGATATCATAATCCCATCGCCGAACCATCACTGTATTTTTATCATCTCATCACCCATTGGTTTAATCACCCGTGTCATTCAATAGGTTATGTGATTCACGGTCACGTGGTTCTCGATATAACCTCTTTTCTCTCTCTCTTTCTCTCTCTCTCTCTCTTTCTCTCTCTCTCTCTCTCTCTTTCTCTTTCTCTCGTTCTTTCTCTCAGTTTGTGATATCGCGAGTAATCGCGAGTAAAGCGATCACCACGATGCACGTCAATGGATGGTGCAGCGGATTATATACATGGATCGCGCAGATAGTAAACAAGTCGTACAACAGCTGTGACTTTACTTATCTAGTCATTATCGAAATAAATGGGGAACGTCGCCGACGAATCCGTCATTGAAGTGTGAACCTTCAAAGGAAAAGTCAAAATTGGCTAAGCAAATTATGCCTGGAGAATCTTGTAACAGTCCGACGAATCAACAGACTATTTAGGTTATGTTATTCCATCAAAGTGTTCGTATTTTATCGAGAACCTCATCGGTCGCCACGTAGAGAGGAATCAAGGCTATAATGGGCGATCACATCGGCGATAATATATTAATTCCGCAAGTTGATAATGTTGTATTGGTCGATAAAAGCGATGGCAATAACAAGAGCATAGATGGGACGCTGTGTATTAGCGGTCATCACCTCATTTTATCCTCTAGGCAGGATGACGGACAGGAGCTTTGGGTAAACATTAATAATACATTTTTCTCATTACTACTCCAAGGAATGTCATAAAGATATCTAAAGGACGTTGTATGTTCTAAGAGTTTCCATGAATAAAATTGCTGAGTTTCCTTAAATAAAATTGCTAGATAGATTTTAGCATATTTGAATGAATAATCTTATTTAAATAGACATCTATTCATAGGTTTGTCCTTGTGGCTGTAAACTCGTACTTAAAAGATTTTGTATATATATAAAATTTTATATATTAAAAATATATGTATTTTAGATATTAAACTTTATATATAAAAATATATATACTAAAACTTTCTTGCTTTTGCTAAATTTTCAATATATATATTGGAAATTTAGTAAAAGCAAGAAAGTTTTAATATAGTTCAATGCAGTGACAAAAAATAGACATCATTTCCTCTGTCTTTGAACTTTGAAAGAAAGCATCATTTACTTTTTAAAAACATATTTTAAAAAATTGAAGTTTTGACCATTTTCAAGTATATTTTTCTCCTTAAATCAGTTTCCAACTTTGAATTTTTTTCTTTTCACCAGCTGATGAACAGGAATATCGACGTCGTGGAGAAGAAACTGAATGCTCAAAGTTCGGGTGGTAGCATAATATTGAAGTGCAAGGATTTTCAAATTCTTCAGTTAGATATTGGATCTACTAACGATTTAATCAACGCTATATTATCTATAGAGAAGCTGATCTCACTTGGTAATTTATTGGTATAACTTGCAATATTGTTCAACAGTGAGATATTAATTACTGCTTACTTTGCAGACCAAACTTTACAATATCCATTCTTCTATCGACCACAGACAACTAACAACATCATGGTACAAATAGAAGATGGATGGACAGCGTTTGCACCTGTCTCCGAATGGTCTAGATTATTGGCGGCTCACGGAGATGAATGGCGTATCAGTTACCTGAACAGAGACTACAAAGTTTGTATATCGTATCCGTCGGCAGTTATAGTACCGCGTCAAGTAGACGACAAAGTTGTAATAGCTTCAGCTGGCTTTAGAGATGGTGGAAGATTCCCAGTTTTATGTTACAGACACGAAGGAGGGGTAAGTAATATATTATTAGATCTGTAATCTGTATAGCTGAACTAGTAGTGTACATTTTCGGAACTTTAAGTGAAATATATATATTGTATATGACGAAAGTGTGAGAAAGAGAAAGTTTTGCAGTCTGTGTAAAAATAAAAAATAGATTACTTTAAATTATAAAGTAACATCTACTCAACTGTGACTTTTCTTTTTTATTGTAGAGCATATTATTGAGAAGCAGTCAACCGTTATGCGGTGCTACCGGTAAGAGATGCAAAGAAGATGAAAAACTGTTAAATGCAGTTCTAAGTCCTGGAAGACGTGGGTAAATATATTGCTCTTAAATCATAAATATTCGTTTTTCGGTATTTCCTGGTGAAAATTTTTCTTATAATTTTTATACAAATTGGAATATTTTTCGGAAATATTCAAAAATATTCGGAAAGTTTACATCTTCTCTCAGAATTTTTCATACAAGTGAATTCTGAAATATTCTGAGATTTCTTATTCCATAATTAAAACAAAATATTTTTAAATGTTTTAGATTTTATAATATTTCATCAGAAATTATATTTACAAAAAAATCTTAGAAATCTTATGATACATTCAATTAACATATATGAAAAATTTTGAGAAAAAAATATAGATTTTCTAAGAAGTATTCCAATTCATATAAAAAATGTGAAAAAGTTATAAAAATCTTATAGAAATTTTGAAAAATTATATGAAAAATTCTGGGACAAATTTTTACCAGGGTTTACAGTTATTGAATTTTATTTATAGGTACATAGTAGACACAAGATCGGTTAATCAGGCACAGAGTGCCAGAGCCAGAGGCGGAGGCACAGAAATGGACGCGGCTTATCCGCAATGGCGAAAAGTACATAAACCAGTTCCTCGACCACACGAATTAGCCGATAGTTTCTACAAATTAATAGAAACTTGCAACGATGTCAACAGTTCTACTTCGCAGTGGCTGTCGAAATTGGATAGCAGTGGATGGTTAACCGCCGTACAGAGTGCTTTAAATGCTGCCTGTGTAACCGCGCAATGCCTGCATCAAGAAGCCGCGGCAGTGCTAGTGCACGGTGTGTATATCAAATATTAATAATTAATAATAATATTTAATAATTAATATTGCGAAAGTTGCGTTCATCTACTCTTTCCTTCAGAATATTAATCGTGTAATATTAATAACGTAATTTTGATTTATAGGCAGCACAGGCAGGGATTCTACATTGGTGGTAACCAGTTTGGCTCAGGCAATACTAAATCCTGATTGTCGAACAGTACGAGGACTTCAAGCGCTTATAGAACGTGAATGGCTACAAGCCGGCCATCAATTTTTCAGTCGGACCCGTTGTGGAGCCTATCAGCCTTCAAGCTCGCAAAATCCGACACACGCGCCAACTTTTTTGCTTTTCCTCGATTGCCTATACCAACTGCATCATCAATTCCAATTTAGCTTCGAGTATACCGCGGATTTACTCGTAAAATTGTACAAGCACGCCTATTCTTCGAACTATGGTACATTTTTAGGTATGTGAAATATTAATTATATTTTTTTTTATTAATCCTATATCACTTATACATTTGTTAAGATTTCCATTTCTTCATTATTGCTATTTATTGTACTTACTCGTAATATATATCTTTCATTCAGGTGATTCTGAAGCGGAAAGAATAAAATTACGGCTGTCTGAACGGACTTACAGTTTATGGTCGTACATGAATCAACCGGACGTTTTGGAACAGTGGATAAATCCATTGTACGAGCCTAATCCGGGAGTGATTTGGCCCAGCGTTGCACCTATCAGTATTCAACTATGGAGAGAATTGTATCTCGCGCATACGAGCACAGCCCCGTGGGATGGCATGCTCTCCTATGTGAAGCAGATCAAGCAGAATCACACAGCGGTGCGCAAAGTAGCCGCACAACTACAGGCGCAAATCAAGCAAGCGTTGGAGGAGATTCGATCGGATTCGGATATGTCACGGGGAGATACGGACAATCAAGAGGATCATCCCCGTATAGCGCAATTGAGTCTAGAGTCTCAGAGTACTTGATACAGATTGTAGAGACTGAAGAAAACCCGAAGAAATCTGTGCCGTTCAACGATCTTGTCAATATGCCTTTAACTATACGTTAGTCCGCAAGGATCAACGGTCTTCACGATAAACCTGCCACGAATGCTGAAGCCTTCGTAAATTATTGACGCAATTCTTTCGACTTCTTATCGGAATGAAGAAAAGGGTGTTTATTAGCTTAAGAATAGTCTGCGTATTATCGTTGTCAATATAGATTTGGATATTGTATCGTGTAAAAGGTATTTCTCTCACGTTATTTCAGTCATAGAAGTCACGCGATTTTCGCCTATATAATAAAACTCGCATTACCGAAAAAGGGTATCAAGTATCTAAACAATTTAAACAAGAGACACAAGATAAATTGTGATATTTTTTATTTTACGACAAACACATGGTTCGTATCGTACCATGAAAGAGTTAACGATATTACATAATATATACATATATATATTATATAAAAAATTCTATATA
>NW_017305266.1:42154-48796 GCF_001594115.1 Trachymyrmex septentrionalis
GAATGTATACTGTAAACCTATTATTAAAGGCCGTAATTGCGAGGGTAGGATTTTGAAATTTTTCATTGGATCAAACGGAGAGAAGGAAATCTCGCTCGTTCGGGGGTACGGACGAGTTTTAACCGTTATTCGGGAAGGATGGCGGGAGGGCGGTGAACGAGAGAAGGGAGGGAGGGGGGAGGGGTTAAGGGCAGGATTGTTGCCGCTGCCGTGGTAAAAGAGGGAGAAGACTGGAGGGGAAAGCGCGGCAGGTGTTCACACACAAAGAAACTGAAAGCGAATCCCACGGCCATTGGCTCCGCCACTCAGGAATGCATCGAGTTTCGTCAGCGTTCGCGTTTCGCGATCGAATATACATACACGTGGACGCATCTTAATATAATCGCGGGACAAGAATAGAAGAGCGTCTGTAACGACGCGTTAAGTTGCAAAGACTTTGGGATAGACAAAGGGCAGGTCGGTGTCGCGAGAGGCGATTAGAGAACTGCACGGAAGCTTTAAAGTTCCTAAGTTAAAACGAATGAATACAACCGACGTCGCGATTTTAATCTAACAATAAGTAATCTAAAACGTTGAAAGTCTAAACGTCGTTTGCCGCTCGTCTAATGCTCCTTCAAGGCCCCACAGGATCGCACCTCTAAGCTTTCTATTCTAACAGAATTCGCGCGGGCTTCGAGCGGCAGACGAGAGAGGGATCGGAACCAGTATAATTTCCATCGAGTTTGCGTTTCCGACGCTTTACCCTCGCGATTTCCGTTCACCACGAGCGGATGGGGGAAGATCGTTTTGGGGCGCGTGAGTTCTATCGCGTGAGAGATCCGGGACTCGACAAAAGGTCTCTTCGCGCTTTAGAGACGCGCGCGGTACGTACTCGTCGGAGTATACCGAGGACTAAGACGTCTTCCGACTTGCGACGCGTCCACGACGCCATTAGGCGATCGTGCCTTGGCGGCGAACCGCGCGCGAACAGATTATTATACCGGTTTCGAATCTACGCGACGGAGGAGGAGGATCCGTGAGAAATCGCGACCTCGCGCCTGCGACCGTTACCTCGTGATACCACTGCGAAGCCTTTCTCTATTTCTTTCTCCCTCTTTATCCTTCCAATCTGCTCCCTCGTTTACCTCGCGATATCACTTTTCCCAGAAGCCTCGGGAGAAGAGAAGAACAGGTGTGTTGGTCCACGCGCGGGCTCGCGCTCTCTCCTCCTCGCCTCAGCACAAGTCCAGTATCCTTGGATGAGTGTGGATCTAGTCACGCATATAATCGTGAAACGTGGACTGAATTCAAACCCATCCAGGGCCGCTGGACGGGCGTATCGGACGATCCCACGTTGCCCAAGTTTTCCTCTTCGTACGGAAGATGCTCTCTCTCTCTCTCTCTCTCTCTCTCTCTCTCTCTCTCTCTCTCTCTCTCTTCTCGGGGACCGGAATCTTCTCGCGGAAATTTCCTCGTCCTCGGTTGAAAGAGACACGAAACGTCGTCGACGGAGCCGGAAAGCAGAGTGATGCGTCCGACGGGAATGGCATTAGTGGCCTCACTCGTAGTAGGGGCATTCTCGGAGAAGGGGCCCCGTAGTCCGTCCGTACCGCCGTTCTTTCTCTCTTCTTCCCGCACCCCCGTTTGCTTCATCGGTCTCTCTTCGTTCCGTGCTCCCGATTATCTCTCCTTTCCTTTCTATCTCTTACTCTCGCAGGCAGGCAGTTACCGTCCGTGAGGCCCTTAAGGAGGGGCGAGAGAAGGGACGCTTTTTCCCAAGGCGTCCGGGAGAATCACAACAAAGAAAGATGCGATTTTCGAAGGGAAGGGCGGAGAACGAAGCGAAGAGACAGCAGCCTGAGAGCGGTAGTAAAATACTTCTCTCTTTCTCTCTCTTGCTATTAGAGAGGAGATACATATATTATATATATATATATATACCGGAAGGCGATGCCGTGTTCTTGAGTAAATTGATGAGCGTTCGCTCACTACGCTTCCGCGAATCAGCGAGATGAATACTGGATTCTTCTTTTATCAGGTCGCAGAAAAAAAGTGGCGTCCCTATGTAGATGTCATATATTCCGGCCGCTGTAATAAAGCATCGAATTTCTATCTACGGTCGTATTTCGAGCTTCGATTTTGAAAAATTGAGCACCACTGCTTGAAAATCAAGAAGCTTTAACGGCGGTTAAGAATGTTCTCTTTTTATCTGATATAAATGAATAATTTTAATTTAAAGAATTTTCATTATACGTTGGTCTTTTACGCACTTGGAAATTATTAGACATATCACGTTTGTTATTTTGATTTAATTTGTAACAAAAAATCTGCAATGTTTAACATTGAAGGAATAGCAAATTTTTTTTTTAAGTTGATATAAACGAACGTTATAATTGAGAAAAAAAAATACAAGATCACACACGTTTCTTTGAGAAAGAATTTGTTATTTTCTATCTTTTCCTACAATTAAAAAATAAAAGAGAAAAGACGTACGTAAATCACTTTATACATTTGAAACTTAGTTTTAAAAAGATGGACTTGATTTGTTTTGGTGTGAAGAGAATTTGTTTTGAGAAAAGTCCAGAATTGTGGAGTTTCCAGAATTCTCCAGAAAAGACAATGCAATTCGAAAATGGTCCGACGACGTCTTTTGTTCGCTTTAAGATCCTTTGTGGCAATTCTTTTACGATGTACACGTTATTGTACTTTGGATATTCACGATATCACGCATTGTCAGTGAACTCTCAGGTACAGAGCGCCGATTGTGTTGCGCAACAGCGAGCGTGTGCGTGACCTTGAACTTCATCTTCCCTTTATCTTTCTCCCACAGTATCTTCAGAGAAAAGCTAGCCGTACCGTAGAGGTGGTTCATTTTCAAGCGGCGTCATTTGGTCAAATCGCATAAAAATAACAGAGTTTCGCCCTTCCTTCAGATTGAAATTCAGATGATAATACTCCGTTTTAATTTCTTTCTTTCTTTTCAGTTGAATTTTTAATTTTGAAAACACGAAATAACGTTCCTTCCTTCCAAACTCTTGTTTTCTCCACTTCGTTTATTTCCTGTTAACACGAATGTATATCCGAGGGACACGTATATTTTGTTCTTTTTTTTTTTTTTTTTTTTAAGATGCACTCTGATGCTCTTTTGATCTCGAACGTGTTATTTTCTTACCGCAAATCTCTCCGCGGTAAACATCGCACGAGAATGTTAGGCGTCTAAAATCCGGTTGTAAAACTTGTGAACCGCTCGAGATATTGGAGGGCTGATAGACACTGATAGACACCGAGAAAATTCGTGATAAAGAAAAAAGAAAACATTTAAATAATCATAATGAAGAATGTATTTAGAAACGGCGTTACATAACGATTTTCAAAATAACTCATATATATATATATATAGTCAATTTTCTCGAACGAACAAATATTCTATTTGCTTTATATTCAAGAATTCTCGCAAGAATCGTAATCGACGATAAAAACGTTATATATAATCGTTATACATAATCGTCAATTCAAAATTATTTAAATTAATTGTTTATTAATTTCTCGAATTAAATACGAAAATAGATATTTCTTAATATATATGCATTTCAAATATAAATCTTCTGCTTGTAGAAAACAATCTGATATTTGGGAGATGCAAATGCGAAGTCGTAATTTATGAAGTCTCTATTTTGACAGGAAAAATCGGAGCACCACTGTTGAGAGCTACGAACGCTCTAAGAACGGTTGAGAATAGAAAGAAAGAAGAGCAAGCAAAAGAGAAGGAGAGAAAGAATGCTAAGTCGTGGAAAGCGAAGGGGAAGGAGCGAGGTGAAACTCGCAATTGTCGTTTCCATAGTGATATATCTCGAAAGTCCGACCAGGAGCATCCATAAGGGTGCAACAATCAACTCTGTCAATTTTGAGTATCTTGTGTCTTTGTTCAACATTTGGTGTTCAACAAGGATAAAATGATACTCAGGTTGAAAATGATAGCTCTGTTACTTTTAGCTAAAGTTCTTGCGCAGTTCATCTTTTTTCCTTTTCTCTCCAGAGAAGAAGTTAGAGGGAAAAAGAGAAAAGATGAACCGTGCAAGTTTAATTAAAAAGAACAAGTCTAGAATTAAATTTTGGAACATATCCCAGGAATTATCCCAGAGACATTCTTCCTATGCCCATGATTGTAAGAATACGAGGTGTATGTACCATTGCGCATAATAATGGCGATAGCAATACATGGAAACAACCAATCAAATTTTGGCCTTAAATTCACTCTTCTACTACGTATTCTCGGAAATGGTATACCTTGGGCGTTATTCATAGTCAGATCTTATATTCAAGACTGTCTAAGAAATCACGAACCAATCAGAGGGCTGTATTAGCGTCTTAAGACATTACTTCAGATAATCTTAAAATAAGAACGGACTATGGGCGGTATTCATTGTCTATTCTTATTTCAAGATTGTCTTAAGTAAAGTCTTAAGACACTAATACAGCTCTCTGATTGGTTTGTGACTTCTTAAGACTGTACTTAAGGCCGGAATCAGACTACGCGTTGAAAAATAAGATTGAAGATTAAAAGATTGATATTTGACCAATCAGAACAAAAGGAGCTAAAATTTCTTTATCCTCATTGGTTTTCAAATTTCAATCTTTAATCTTTAATCTCAATCTTCAATGCATAGATGATTCCAACTTAAGACGGTCTTGAATATAAGATTTGACTATGAATACCGCCCTATGAGTATCGCTCCTTGTCTTTTTATATCATGATTATGCCTAGTTCAGATTGGACGCAGCAAGCGTCAAACAGCGGAGCAACAGCCAATCAATGAAACGATATTTACAGTGGCGTAAAAAATATCACCTTGCTGGTTACTGTTCCACTGCTTGCTGCGTCCAGTCCAAACTAGGCATAAGACGTAAACAGTAAGTAAATTGGCCAATCACAGTAAAGACCGTAGGCCAGTAGCGAATGGCTGCGTTCAGCGGACTCAACAGTTGAGTGTGCACTCGCTGTTTATTGGTGTATTCTTTCAGATCATTCAATTAGCATTTTAGATTTGGAAGAATATATCAATAGCAGCCAATGATTTCTTTACTGCTTAAGCGGAGAGCACAGACTCTTGCATAACGCATAACATAAGATGCGTTCAGTAATGTAAATCTGAGTTGCGAGCTAGCATCTTCGAGAAATCTGGATGCCAAGAAATAATTCCGAACGATACAGAGCTATAAACTGTCCTTTAAGATTTTAGATTATAAAATAAAATTATTTATTTTTAGGAAATAAATACAAATATCCTATTAATTGAAAATATCTTTTGTTTTACTAAAAACTGATAATAATTTTATATACTAAACATAGATCGCTACACATGAATGTAGCAGACTCATACGCAAGGTGTGTTTTCTTAAAAGAAAATACTACATTGCAAATAAGTTTCAGCAATTTGAAATGTATAAGTTATATCATTTGATTTATATTCATTAAAGTCTTTAATATATTAATACAGTGATTTGATTTTATTTCATTCTGTATGTGCAACATAAGCTTTGATCTAAAAATTAACTAACAAATTCTTTGTTTTCAAATACGTAATTTAAAATTCATAAAGAGGAAAAGAATTAAAAACTTACTTTCCTCATTAAATATTGTACATAATGTACTCCATCAATTTCTATTTGTTTGTGCGTTTATAAATTCAGATATTATAACAGTTCAAATGTACTATTTGTAAAATAGAAGAGATAAATGTACGTAACGTGTTAACAAATCAGTTGGATACATTATCATAAATATACAGATTATTTAATTTAGGCGCGAAAGTCTGCATTAGCTCTGCGAGCTCGGTCTTTGAATCCGAAGTGGATCAAACAGCTCGATTGGCTCTAGAAATGTTAATATCGAACGCAGATGAGATGACATGTAGAAAGATGTAAGTTGCCGAACGATTTTCGAGGTAAAAGAGCAAACGGACGTCTCCGATTTGCAATGCCAAAAAAAACTACATAAGCCATAAGAAATTCAACCAATCAGAGTTCTTTATTTTATGGAAAGAAAGGAAACGAAGGACTTTTATTGATTTAGTTTCTTATGCATTACGTGTTATGCGTTATGCAAGAGTTTGTGTTCCCGCTTTATGGCATATCCACACATACTTATATAGCCACATAAACGTATGCATAAAGAGAATTATCCAATCGCATTTCTCTTATAAAATCGCATGTAAAGTAATTGAATACTTTTCTTTATGCTATATGCTTACTACGACTACGGTCCACTTGACGCTACAAATGCTTTGAAGCATTTTTTGATTGGTTAATTAGTAAAATTCTTTCCTCCGATTGATTAATCAAAAGCTTCAAAGCATTTGTAGCGCCAAATGGACCGCACCCTACCTTATACATGTGCCATAAATACGAAAAATCGATGTAAAACTAATCCGGTTTGACCGCAATACTGTCAAGAAATAATGCACCGTTGAATTAAAAAATGTGGAACACAATGTGGAACGTATTGTGGCATTATCTGCTGAAACTGCTTGGAACTTTATAACCAAATCAGGATTATCGACTAAAGGTCGGTATTCACTAACCGTGAATTTTGCTTATAGTTTGCGGAAATTCGATATAGATGGCGTTGACAGTGACTTTTAAATATTGGGTTGGGAAAAAAGT